>NC_057795.1:154444284-154591480 GCF_018294505.1 Triticum aestivum | reverse complement strand
AGTTAGCAGCAGTAGCGAAGGAATCGCTCCATCAGGTTCAGTAACGCGTAGCCTGCAGTGCAATCGCTCGGGTTCAGTTAGAGCCGAACGCCTTGCTCGGCTTCAATTAGAGCCAACGCCTCGCACACATGCGCGTACGTACGAGAGAAATGCGCATCGCTCCGCCCCCGACCTCCCACCGTAACCGGCAACTCCCCAAAATTTTCCTCCCCCTCACTTCTACCACGGTTTTTTCCGTCATGGACGGCCCAAAGAATGTCATGCAGCTATGTCTCTGGCCCGCCCAGGACGAAAAGCCCATTTTCGATCATGATTTTTTTTTCATAGAAGTAGGAGCCCACCACATCTATGATGATACCGGGTTTTGTCACCATTATCGTCGTAGAAGTGTCATATGTATGACAGAAAAAAAATTCGTTCGGCCCAAAATGTCATGGATGTGTCTTTTTTTGTAGTTCTAGCAAATTACGGAAGGGTAAGAGTGCGTATAATCCATGGACTCACATTAGTCATAAAGAACTCATATACTTATTGCAAAAGTTTATTAGCCCTCGAAGCAAAGTACTACTACGCATGCTCCTAGGGTAAGGGTTGGTAGGAGTTAACCATCGCGCGATCCCAACCTCCACTCATAAGGAAGGCAATCAAAGAACACCCCATGCTTCAAATTTTTCACACAACGGTTACCATACGTGCATGCTACGGGACTTGCAAACCTCAACACAAGTATTTCTCAATTTCACAATTACTCCAGTAGCGCAACTCTAATATCACCACCTTTATATCACAAAACTATTGCAAGGAGTCAAACATATCATATTCAGTGATCTACAAGTTTTATGTAGGATTTTATGACTAACCATGTGAATGACCAATTCCTGTCATGTCTCTAAATAGATATAAGTGAAGCAAGAGAGTTTAATTCTTTCTACAAAAGATATGCCCATGCTCTAACAAATATAAGTGAAGCAAAAGAGCATTCTACAAAGGGCGATTTTCTATGTGAAGGGAAACATGCAATCCAAACTTCAAATGATATAAGTGAAGCACATGAAGCATTCTATAAAGCCATACTCAAAAGATTTAAGTGAAGTGCAATGAGCATTCTATAAATCAGCCATGGACTATCCCATACCAGCATGGTGCATCAAAGAAAAATGAAAACTAAAGGCAAAAGATGCTCCAAGATTTGCACATTCGCATGAACAAAACGAATCCGAAGACATACCAAAACTTGTTGAAGAAAGAGGGGATGCCTTCCGACGCATCCCCAAGCTTAGACGCTTGAGTCTCCTTGAATATTTACTTGGGGTGCCTTGGGCATCCCCAAGCTTGAGATCTTGCCTCTCCTCCTTTTCCTCATATCGAGACCTCCTCGATCTTCGAACACTTCATCCACACAAAACTTCAACAGAAAACTTGGTAAGATCCGTTAGTATAATAAAGCAAATCACTACTCTAGGTACTGTTGAAAACCAATTCATATTTTCTTTTTGCATTGTATCTACTGTAATATAACTTTTCCATGGCTTAATCCACTGATAGAACTTGATAGTTTCATCAAAACAAGCAAACTATGCATCAAAAACAGAATCTGTCTTAAACAGGACAGTATGTAGTAATCTGAACATTCACCATACTTTTGGTACTCCAAAACTTCTGCCAAAATTAGGAAAAATAAAAAATTTGTATAGAAATACAGTGCAAAAAGTTTCAAAACAGTTTGATGTTCCAGTAAAAAAATGTAAAATTGCACACTACAACCAATGTTTCTGTCCTGCACCGCACAAACCAACAAGCATTGTAAACATCCTAAAGGCAAACCTTGGCACATTATTTTTATTATATAATGGAATTGTACAAGGGGATAATTATTTTTGTTGAAATTTTTTTGTAATTAAGATTCACAAAGTTTCCATGAGCATGAACAAAGTTCAGGCTAGCTCCCACTTTAACAATGCTCGTCTTTCTCACTTTCGCTTTTCTTTTCGAAAAAGTTTTGGGTTCCCCTCTTTACTTTTTTGTTTTTAAACTTTATGAAAGCACAGAACAGAAATAAATGACTCTCTAAAACTTCTGGGTTGTCTCCCTGGCAGCGCTTTCTTTAAAGCCATTAAGCTAGGCATAAGGTGCTCAAGTAATGGTCCACCCGGATCCCAAGGTATATCAAAGCCAATTTTAATTAACAATGATTTTTGATTTAGTAGCAAGCACAAAGTAACATATATCATGCAACAACGAAGTCTAACTCTCTTCCTATGCATCGGTATGTCATAAAATAAGAATTCATGCACACCAAGTAAATGCCAATGCATAGTATAAGCAGTTTCTTGCAATTCTGTCGTGTTGGAAACATAAAGAGGCGGAGATGTAGTTCCTCTCTCATAATAATTGCAAGTTGGAGCAGCAAGCACATTGAAAGGATCGATATGGTTGACTAGAGGGGGGGGTGAATAGGCAACTAACAATTTTTAGACTTTTCTTTAACAATTTAAACCTTGCAATGAAATAGGTTGTCTAGATGTGCAACTACGTGGACAACCTATATGATGCAAAGACAATAAGCACACAAGCAAGCAATGGATATAACATAAGTAATCTTGCAAAAGTAAAGGGACAAGATAACCAAGAGTGGAGCCGGTGGAGACGAGGATGTGTTACCGAAGTTCCATCCCTTTAAGGGGAAGTACGTCTCCGTTAGAGCGGTGTGGAGGCACAATGCTCCCCAAGAAGCCACTAGGGCCACCGTAATCTCCTCACGCCCTCACACAATGCGAGATGTCGTGATTCTACTATTGGAGCCCTTGAAGGTGGCAACAGGACCTTTACAAACAAGATTGGGGCTATCTCCACAACACTTGGAGGCTCCAAACAACACCATGAAGCTTCACCACAATGGAGTATGGCTTCGAGGTGACCTCAACCATCTAGGGTGCTCAACACCCAAGAGTAACAAGATCCGCTAGGGATAAGTGGGGGGAATCAAATTTCTCTTAGTGGAAGTGTAGATCTAGGCCTTCTCAACCAATCCCGAGCAAATCAACAAGTTTGATTGGCTAGGGAGAGAGATCGGGCGAAAATGGAGCTTGGAGCAACAATGGAGCTTTGGGGGAAAGAGGTAGGTCAACTTTGGGGAAGAAGACCCCTTTATATAGTGGGGGGCTCAAACCAACCGTTATTCCACTGAGCAGCCCCGCACAGAGCAGTACTACCGCTAGGGAAGGGCGGTACTACCGCTCAGGGCGGTACTACCACACAAACCCAGCCATACTGCCGCGCTGACAGGGCCCTGACCCCAGGGCGGTACTACCGCTAGAGAAGGGTGGTACTACCTCTTAGGGCGGTACTATCGCTCCTACCCAGCGGTACTGCCGCGCTGACAGAGCCCTGGTCCCAGGGCAGTACTACCATGGGGGTAGGCGCGGTACTACCGCTTGGAGCGGTACTACCGCCACTACTACCGCCCTAAGTGCCGCAAAACCCGACACGAAAAACTTCATTCGAGAATCAAGGCGGTAGTAGCCCAGACGCACAGTGGTACTACGGCAGAGCACCACAAGCGGTACTATCGCTCGGGAGCGGCACTACCGCTCTGGGAGCAGTACTACCGCTGGGTGCTTCGGCGGTACTACCGCTACGGACCGCGGTACTATCGCTAGGGCAGGAAAAGGCATACCCAGGGGAAGAAAGACAACTCCAATGAGGCGGAAGGAAAGATGACGGGTGTGATAAGGATGTGTACGTGTGATTCCACCCAAGTCTTAGCAAAGCGGATCCCCTCTTGATAGTACGGTGACTCCTACGAAACTAGTCCACCAACAACGAAACGAAGGAGCTACACTGTCTTGAATACAACACCGAGGGGAGGAAATCGTCTCGTGCCAATGGATGAATCTCTGAAAGAACTTAACGCACATGATTAGTCCGCACAAGCATTGTCATCAATCACCAAAACATCTTGGGGATAAATATGCCCTTACAATCTCCCCCTTTTGGTGGATTGATGACAATACGGGATTTGCACAAAATGATAGATAAAGGGTAAGCGCAAAAGCACAACCGTCCTAAAATGTAGAAGGGCTCCCCCTGGATGTGTGCTACCTAGATAAGTGCTTTGGACTGCACGGCACAGATGCCAGGATCAATGCTCCCCCTACATTTTAGAGACCAACTACCTAAGCAAGATATATGAGAGCAACATATAGATAACAGGATAAGCAA
This sequence comes from Triticum aestivum, assembly GCF_018294505.1. NCBI lineage: Eukaryota > Viridiplantae > Streptophyta > Magnoliopsida > Poales > Poaceae > Triticum > Triticum aestivum. Next base: position 154,587,259 of record NC_057795.1, on the reverse strand, counting down.
GCAACTCATAAGCTAGATAGACATAGATAAAAAGGTAGCATATGTCTCACACCATATGACTCGAGCTTAGGTCTCACTGACAGAACCAGAACTTAGGTCTCACTGACACAAACCAAATAAAGCAACAGGCGAAAACACAAACACAAAAGACGAAAGAAACAAAGCACAAATCCCTAAAATCTCTCCCCTTTGGCATCGAGACACCAAAAAGGAGAGGGAGTGCTGCTACTGCTCCAGGTGATGGCAAATGAGGGACACACATCAGATCTCAGAGGGATCGTCTGCGCCACTATCGTCAGCCGGGAAGTGCTCAGCATCAGAATCAGTCCAAGGGCAGTGCTGCTGAATCAACTCCTCCTCCTCGGTAAGCTGATCCTCAGAACCATTAATCACAATAGCACCCATCTGACGCATGAGCTCCTTGTGGTGACCTCGGGCCTTCTTCTCAGCCACATGAGTCATGTACTGACCGTGAGACTCCATGCAGAACAGCTTCTTCACCTTGATCTTGAGCTTCTTGGCCCAAGAGGGCTCTGCCTCAGAAGGCACGTAGTCATCATCTTCATCCTCAGCCTCAGCCCCAATCTCCTCCTCAGTCTCCATGGCAGCAGCAAATGAAGAAACTCCAGTCCTAGGGGCCTGAGTGCCCCAGTTATCCTTCTTCATCAGACGCTTGACATCGTGAGAAACCAACTCTCCAATCTCCAACACCACCTTGGGATAGACACGATCCCAGGCCTTGTCAATGAGCAGCATAATGAACGGACCATAAATCGGGCACTTGAGCAGCTCAGTCCACATAACATGAGAGATATCCAAGGACTCTCCGGTGTTCTGTCCCTTCTCACGCCGGTAGAAGAGAAGCATGTCCACAAGATAGGAGTGAACCTGATCCAGATTCCCGATACGAGGGAAAAGAGTCTCTCTGAAGATACGGTGAAGGATATCCAGATAGGCATGCAGCTCATAGGTTTCCTTCTTCGTCTCAGGGTTGATCCTCAAAGTGCAGTAGGGCCATAGAGCTTGCTTGTGGGTGGCATTGACGCGACGGTGGGGGCGAAAGCCGACAGGAGACTCAAGACCTAGATCTTCCACCCCAATCAACTGCATGAAAGCTTTCCACTTGACTGAAAGCAACTTGCCATCTGTCATCCAAGTCAGTGTCCTGTCCTCATCAGTCCCAAGGTGAACCATGGCATAGAATTGGGCCACAATATCATCATCGTAGTCCTTGTTGAATTGCATGATCCCAAGAATGTTCAGTTGAGTGCACATCTGAAGAGCTTCACCAAAGTAGTCAGGATCGTTCTCCATATGCTCGGTGTCGATGGAGTGCATGTTGACATAGAGATTCTTCTTGGCTTTGAGGACATCAAAGAAGATGGCAAACTAGAACCTGTTCCAGAACGGATGGTTGACCAAAGTGGGATCTTGGTCGACCTCATACGGGTTGCGGCGGAGCCTTGCCCAGAACTCCTTGGGTGGCATTTCTGGCACGGTTTTGCCTGACTTTGGCTTGACCTCAGGCTTCTTCTGCAGTTGAGGAGGAGGTGGAGTACTAGAAGATCCTCCGGCAGGCTCAGTGGTGCGGTAGCGCTTGGACGAGGCACGACCGGGGTTGACACGATGAGCCTGATGCTCAGGAACCTCATCACCTGGAACCACACACACAAACACGCAAACAACCAGAAAGAACGAGCGTAAGCCACAAACATGAACAAAAAGGATCACTGATAGGTAGAAGTATGATGGAAATTGGTATACGGGCGGTAGTACCATGACCCGTGAGCGGTAGTACCGCTCCAAGCGGTAGTACCGCTCTGGGAGAGCGGTAGTACCGCTCGGGGCGGGGAAACAACAGTTTCCTACTGCCGTGGTCAGATCCGGTACTACCGTCCTACCAAATTCAAAAATACTCCAACCAAACACTAATCCAAACTGTCTAGAAGCATTCTCCATCCTACTCAAGCCTAGATCTGGACAAAAATCTAGAGATGCAACTGCTATTGCCCCTAAAAAGCTAGATTAGAAATCTAGACAAAAGGAAACAGGGAACGGGGGCAATACCGGCATCCATGGCAAGAGGACAAGGTGGGGATCGATTCCACCGAAGGAAACGGAGAGGAGCGCCCCAGAGAGGGAGATCCGCCAGAGCCCTCCCGTGGCGCCGGTTGTTGAAGAGAGAGACGAACAGGGCAAAAGGGGCGAGAGAATGGGTATGGGGGAGAAGAAACTCCCCCTGCCCCCGATATAACCCCCTGCCCACGCCTCACAATGGTAGTACCGCGCTGGAGGGCGGTAGTACCGCTCACCACCTGCGGTAGTACCGCTTCAGCAAACACACGGCTTCTAGACCAACGGCTAACGCTCCAAAAAAAACTGGAAAGCAAAGGCCAAGGGAACGAGAGGACCGACACGGCAACACACACACACACACAATGGAACAGAAACCACTCAAACACAAACAACCACACGAAACAGAGCGAGCTCTAGCCTCTCTCAGGAGAGGGCGGTGGCCGGAGCCACCTATGTTTGAGTCAATTGGTATGGCACTGCGAAGAATTATCCTTGGGCCCATGACCAAAACTCGTCTTTGAAGCACAAGTACCATAAAAAATGGCTAATGAAAAGAGTTGATCGTTTTATGCATAATGGGGGGAGGGAGAGTTCATTGAGAGAACAACACTCCCCCTATGTCCATGCCTACACCTAAGCTAGACACCAAGTTGAGTGGGGTGGGGTGTGCAAGGGTTCAAGTCACATTACTCGAATCAATGATATTTAGCTCATGCCTTAACTCGCGAAATCTTGCTTCATCCAAGGGCTTCGTGAAAATATCTGCAAGGTTATCATGAGTGTTGACATACTTGAGCTCGATCTCTCCTCGCCTAATGTGATCCCGGATGAAATGATACCGAATCTCAATATGCTTCGTCTTGGAGTGTTGCACTGGGTTGAGAGAAATCTTGATGGCACTTCCGTTGTCACACCAAAGAGGCACTTTTTCACAAATGACACCGTATTCCTTTAAAGTTTGCCTCATCCATAAGAGTTGTGCACAACAACTACCGGCCGCCACATATTCAGCTTCGGTGGACGAGAGAGATACACAACTTTGCTTTTTGGAAGACCAACTCACCAAAGAGCACCCAAGAAACTGGCACCCTCCGGAAGTGGACTTCCTATCCACTTTGTCTCCCGCCCAATCGGAATCTGTAAATCCTTCAAGCTTGAAGTTTGCCCCTCTTGGGTACCATAAGCCAAAGTTTGGGGTATGAGCCAAATATCGAAAGATTGCTTGACCGCCACATAGTGACTTTCCTTTGGTGCAGCTCCAAATCGTGCACACATCCCCACACTCAACATGATATCCGGTCTAGATGCACAAAGGTAAAGCAAGGAGCCAATCATGGAGCGATATACCTTTTGATCCACCGCTTTACCATTGGGATCAATGTCAAGTTGGCACTTGGTGGGCATTGGAGTAGAGGCCGGCTTGACATCACTTAGCTTGAATCTCTTGAGCATGTCTTGAGTGTATTTGGCTTGGTTGATGAAGGTACCTTCTCTTCTTTGTTTGATATCAAAACCAAGGAAGAACTTCAACTCTCCCATCGACGACATCTTGAACTTAGAGGTCATGAGAGCGGCAAATTCTTCATTGAAAGCTTTGTTAGGGGAACCGAAGATAATGTCATCAACATATAGTTGGCATACAAACAACTCCCCTTTGACCTTCTTAGTAAAAAGAGTGGGATCGATTAGCCCCACTTCAAATCCACGATCTTGTAACAACTCGGTAAGGTTGTCATACCACGCACATGGGGCTTGTTTAAGGCCATAGAGCGCCTTATCGAGTTGATACACATGATCCGGGAAGAAGGGATCCTCGAACCCGGGGGGTTGCTTGACATAGACCAACTCATTAATGGGACCATTAAGAAAAGCACTTTTAACATCCATTTGTTGCAACTTAAAGTTGTGATGGGAAGCATAAGCAATCAACAAACGAATGGATTCAAGGCAAGCAGCGGGAGCAAAGGTTTCACCGTAGTCGATACCCTCGACTTGGGAGTAGCCTTGTGCTACCAATATTGCCTTGTTGCGAATGATGTTTCCATGAGCATCTTGCTTGTTCTTGAAGATCCACTTGGTTCCAATGATGTTATGGTCCCCGGAAGGCCTTGGCACCAACCTCCACACCTTGTTGTACTCGAAGTTGTTGAGTTCTTCATGCATGGCATTGAGCCAATCCGAGTCTTCGAGCACCTCATAGACCTTATGGGGTTCAACACAAGAGACAAACACGTGATGTTCACAATAGTTTGCTAATTGTCTACGAGTGCTTACCCCCTTTCTTAGGCTTCCAACCACGTTCTCCATGAGGTGACCTTTGGTGGTGAGTTTGGAAGCAATCTTCGCGGCACGACGCTCCAATTCCTCCTCGGATGTCGAAGGAGGAGGGTTCACTTGATCATCTTGAGCGTCGTCAAGAGCTTGTTCTTGATCTTGAGCTTGCTCATGATCTTGAACTTGCTCGAGGGGAAGAACTTGACCTTGGGCATCATGTGGAGGTTCACCACCATCTTGCGATTGATCTTGCCCTTGGTCTTGTTCTCGAGGTTGAGGGCCTTCACTTTGTTCTTCGGAAGCGTGTGGGTCTTGAGTAGGTGAAGGCTCCACAGAGGTGGAGCATTGTCCTTCTCCTTCGGCCACAAGGGGTTCCTCAATGGGTAGGATATGACCAATACCCATTCTTCTTATGGCTTGGGGAGGAATTTCATCACCTACATCACAAGTACCACTTTGCTCCACTTGGGAGCCGTTATTTTCGTCAAACTCTACGTTACACGTCTCCTCAATGAGTCCGTTGGACTTGTTGAGAACACGGTAAGCATGAGAGTTTGTAGCATAACCAACAAATATGCCCTCATGAGCTCTAGCCTCGAATTTAGACAAACGAACACCTTTCTTGAGAATGAAACACTTACACCCAAACACCCGGAAGTACTTGAGATTGGGCTTGTTCCCGATGAGTATCTCATACGGAGTCTTGTTCAATCCTTTGCGGAGATAGAGCCGATTGGATGCATGACATGCTGTGTTGATGGCTTCGGCCCAAAAGATGTATGGAGACTTGAACTCCGCCATCATGGTCCTTGCCGCATCCATCAACGTCCGATTCTTCCTCTCCGCAACACCATTTTGTTGAGGAGTATATGGTGCAAAATATTGATGCTTGATCCCTTCATCACTAAGAAACTCATCCAAGGTGTAGTTCTTGAACTCGATGCCGTTGTCACTTCTTATTGTCAGGATCTTTGCATCATGTTGACGTTGAGCTTCATTTGCAAAGTCGATGACGGTTTGTTGAGTCTCACTCTTCCTCTTGAAGAAGTATACCCAAGTGTATCTTGAATAATCATCCACAATCACCAAGCAATACTTTCTACCCCCAAGACTATCAAAGGATGGAGGCCCGAAAAGGTCCATGTGCAGGAGCTCCAAGGGTCTCTTCGAGTAGATGATAGTCGTGGGAGGGTGAGCCGTCTCATGCAGCTTTCCTTCGATACAAGCACTGCAAACACGATCTTTAGCAAAATAACATTTGTTAGTCCATGAACATGGTCCCCCTTGAGAAGACTTTGCAAAGATCTCATATTGACATGGGCTAAATGGCGATGCCAAAGCCATCCCACATCAACTTTAGCCATTAGGCATGTCGCGGTCTTAGTGGGTTGCTCCGAAAAGTTAATCACATAGAGACCGTTCTCGACATGCCCAACAAAGGCTACTTTAAGAGTCTTGCTCCACAAGAGGGCCACGGTATCAATATCAAAGAAAGTGGCAAAGCCCATGAGTGCGAGTTGACGAACAGAAAGTAAATTGAACGCAAGGGACTCAACAAGCATGACTTTCTCGATCGTTAGATCATGAGAAATGACAACCTTGCCAAGACCCAATACCTTAGATTGTGAGGCATCACCCCATTCAACATTGGTGGGCATAGATGGGATCTTGTGCACGTCCACCACCAAGTCCTTGCTCCCGGTCATATGATTTGTTTCTCCACTATCGAGCAACCATGATCCCCCACCGGAAGCAAATACCTACAAGATATCAATGCTTGGTTTTAGGTACCCATTGAGTAATGGGTCCTTTGATGTTAGTAACAAGGGTCTTAGGAACCCAAATAGACCATTCAATGTACTCATAATAAGAACCAACAAATTTGGCATAAACATGCCCATCTCTAGCACTACACAACACATAAGAGGGGTTAAAGTCGCCGGCTTTGTTGGGAGAGATGGCTTTGCGCTCTTTGGCATCACCACTCCTCGCATTGTCATTCTTCTTCTTAGGAGCACCCTCTCCCTCCTTCACAAAAGTTTGCTTGAGAGGGGGAGGTCGATTGGTCTTGTTATTCTTCTCCTTGTTCTTCTTCTTGTTCTTGGACTTGGGCGTGAACCCAACTCCCTCCTTGCCCACAACTTCCTTTTGATTGCTCAAAAGGTCATTTAGGTTCTTCTCGCCTTGTATGCATGACACAAGACCTTTCTCGAGTTGTTCCTTCAACTTGGCATTCTCCTCCACAAGATGCACATGCTCACAACATGGGTTAGTTGCATTTGCATTATCAATTAAGACCATGTGAGGAAATATGGCCTTTTCCTTGGTAAGCTTAACTTGGAGTTGAGCATGAGACTCCTTAAGGTTTGCATGAGCACCTTTCAAGACCTTATGGGCCTTGTCAAGTACATCAAACTCCTCCTTGAGTCTAGCATGATCAACCCCAAGTTTATCCTTCTCGGAAGTTAGAACACGAGACACAACAAGAGCATGATCAAGATCTTTCTTTAATTTGGCATGGTCATCATTGTGTGACTCCTCAAGAGCCAAACGATGCCCACGCTCTTTAGCAAGATCATTAGATAGATCCGATATCTCATCGGCGTAATCACGACTATGACCTTCCATCTTAGAGATGGTTTCTTCGTGAGCCTCTATCATGTCATTGGCTTCACCAAGTTGTTCCAAGAGAGCAACGAAGTGCTTCTTGGATTTGCCCTTGAGCTTACTCATGAAGAACTCAAATTCATTAGTCTCCTCATTAGACCTCTTACCATTATCAAAGTCATCCGTTGAAGGAGGATTAGAAATAATGGTGGTTTTGATATTGGGGGTTACCTTGTTGGTGGCCTTAGCCATGAGGCACTTGGCGGTGATGTTCTCGTTAGGTGCATCGAAGAGAGACACCTGGGGAGTTGTGACAATGGCAACGGATGCCATGGCCATTGTTTCACCATCTTCATCATCATCGTCATCCTCACGGTATTCTTCTTGAACCACCAACCCGCGAGTAGGAGTCTTCTTGGTGAAGTTGTTCTTGTTGGGGAAGGACTTGGCTTTGTCTTTTCGGATGAACTTGCCACCATTGTCTTCCCGCTTCTCGTAAGGACAATCCGCAACGAAATGGCTAACATTGCCACAGTTGAAACAAGTTCTAACTCGTTGCTTGCCCTCGAGGCCACTTGAGTTGTTCTTGTTGAAGTTGGGTCTTGTATTCTTCTTACTCCAAAATTGTCTTGAGGCAAGAGCCATGTGCTCATGATAATCATACTTTGTGTCCTCGGGGTTGCTCTCCTCATCTTCCTCTTCTTCTTCTTCTTCCACACTAACCTTGGCCTTCAAGGCAAGATTGGGCTTCTTTGCCCTTTGAGAACGGAGCACCGCATTGTCGGTGATCTTGTCCAAGATGCTCATAGCAACAAACTCATCCAACACTTCACCTGAGGTCATGGAGTGGAAGTCCGGTCTTTGGAGAATGATGGAGGACATGGCCTTGTTGTAGGGCATCATGGCCTTGAGGAACTTGCGCTCTATCCAGTTGTCATCCGTGTCCTTGCTCCCATGATCTCGGAGTGCGACCGCGAGTTTGGTCACTCTTCGAAAGAGCTCACGAGGTTCTTCATCCTCTTTCATTGCAAACTCATCGGCTTCATCTTGCACCACTTCATAGTTGGAGCGTTGAATTCTAGCACTTCCTCGATAGAGAGACTCAACACATTTCCATGCTTCTTTAGCCATGACATGAGGTCGAAGATGAGGGAGATCTTCGGGAAGGATTGCATCTTGGATGATGAAGAGAGCACTCTCATTGAATTGATTGTCCACTTCTTCTCGAGGGGTGAAGTTGCTTGGATCATGAGGATAGAAACCTTCTTCAATAATTCTCCAAAGGTTAGTGTTCACATGTTTTAAGTGACGCTTGAAGCGATAAACCCAAGAGTCAAAATCTTCATTTTTCACATATTTAGGAGGAGGACCGGCATGATTCAAATGAGTAGAGGGGATCGGTCCTCTATACACTGGGGGTTCCACATTGGCAAAGATGTCGGTGCCATTTCTACCACTAGTAGACGGACTCTTTTCACGGTTAGCTTCCCCCTTGTCGGAGGTAGCATCCGTCACCTTGTTAGTGGGATCACCCACTTCCATCGGCGAGGTAGATAGTTTAAGTCCGTCTAGGAAATCAGAAAACATGCTTTTAACCTCGGCCGTCATGGAGGTTTTCAATGTGTCTAAAGCCACATTGAATTCCTCACGAGAGACCGAGGCTCCCCCTTCAGCCATGGACGAGATGGGATTCACACCGGAGTGCTGCTCCGCACCGTCGTGGGTGTCAACCATACTCTTTGGACGGCAAAGTCCTTAATAAAGAGATGAGGCTCTGATACCAATTGAAAGGATCGATAAGGTTGACTAGAGGGGGGGTGAATAGGCAACTAACAATTTTTAGACTTTTCTTTAACAATTTAAACCTTGCAATGAAATAGGTTGTCAAGATGTGCAACTACGTGGACAACCTATATGATGCAAGGACAATAAGCACACAAGCAAGCAATGGATATAACTCAAGTAAGCTTGCAAAAGTAAAGGGACAAGATAACCAAGAGTGGAGCCGGTGGAGACGAGGATGTGTTACCGAAGTTCCTTCCCTTTAAGGGGAAGTACGTCTCCGTTAGAGCGGTGTGGAGGCACAATGCTCCCCAAGAAGCCACTAGGGCCACCGTAATCTCCTCACGCCCTCACACAATGCGAGATGTCGTGATTCCACTATTGGAGCCCTTGAAGGCGGCAACTGGACCTTTACAAACAAGATTGGGGCTATCTCCACAACACTTGGAGGCTCCCAACAACACCACGAAGCTTCACCACAATGGAGTATGGCTTCGAGGTGACCTCAACCGTCTAGGGTTCTCAACACCCAAGAGTAACAAGATCCGCTAGGGATAAGTGGGGGGAATCAAATTTCTCTTGGTGGAAGTGTAGATCTGGGCCTTCTCAACCAATCCCGAGCAAATCAACGAGTTTGATTGGCTAGGGAGAGAGATCGGGCGAAAATGGATCTTGGAGCAACAATGGAGCTTTGGGGGAAAGAGGTAGGTCAACTTTGGGGAAGAAGACCCCTTTATATAGTGGGGGGCTCAAACCAACCATTATTCCACTGAGCAGCCCCGCACACAGCGGTACTACCGCTAGGGAAGGGCGGTACTACCGCTCAGGGCGGTACTACCGCACAAACCCAACGGTACTGCCGCGCTGACAGGGCCCTGACCCCAGGGCGGTACTACCGTTAGAGAAGGGTGGTACTACCGCTTAGGGCGGTACTACCACTCCTACCCAGCGGTACTGCCACGCTGACAGAGCCCTGGTCCCAGGGCGGTACTACCGTTGGGGTAGGCGCGGTACTACCGCCACTACTACCGCCCTTAGTGCCACAAAACCCGACATGAAAAACTTCGTTTGAGAATCGAGGCGGTAGTAGCCCAGACACACAGTGGTACTACGGAAGAGCACCACAAGCGGTACTACCGCTCGGAGAGCGGTACTACCGCTGGGTGCTTCGGCGGTACTACCGCTGCAGACCGCGGTACTACCGCTGGGGCAGGAAAAGGCATACTCAGGGGAAGAAAGATAGCTCCAATGAGGCGGAAGGAAAGACGACGGGTGTGATAAGGATGTGTACGTGTGATTCCACCCAAGTCTTACCAAAGCGGATCCCCTCTTGATAGTACGGTGACTCCTACGAAACTAGTCCACCAACAACGAAACGAAGGAGCTACACCGTCTTGAATACAACACCGAGGGGAGGAGATCGTCTCGTGCCAATGGATGAATCTCTGAAATAACTTAACGCACACGATTAGTCCGCACAAGCATTGTCATCAATCAGCAAAACATCTTGGGGATAAATATGCCCTTACACACATGCATATTATATCTATCAAAATCATCATGTGTAGTAGTAAAACGCAACCCATCAATATAATCCTTATTGAGGGCAAACTTCTCCGAGTCAGGAGAATTCAAAAAGATAATAGGACTATCATGCGTGGGTGCAATAGAAACAATTTCATGTTTAACTTAAGGAACTATAGCAAGTTTATCTCCATAAGCATCATTCATATTGGCATCATGGCCACAAGCATAGCAAGCATCTTCAAAAAGGGTATTTCAAGAGAATCAATGGGATCATAACAATCACCATAGCAATCATCCTTCGGTAAGCACGAAGGGAAATCAAACAATGTATGAGTTGGAGAGTTACTCTCATTAGAAGGTGGGCACGGGTGATCAATCCGCTCTTCCTCCTTTTGTTCTTCGCTCTCCTCCTCAAAATTTTCATCCAATGAGCTCACAGTTTCATCAATTTCTTCTTCCATAGATTCCTGCAAAATATTAATCTCTTCTTGGACAGCTAAGACTCTCTCAATAAAATCATCAATATCAGAATTGAATTCATAATTCTCATAGCAATATTTAAGTATAGCAAAATTTTCAGGTCTGTAAATAGCATCATCAAGATTTTCACACTCTTTAAACAAAGATTCAATTTCATAAGCACCCATAAAAGCAATGAATTCTTCTATTTGTTCCACATCATAGTAATCATATATACCTTTAGCATAAGAAGCTAAGGTTTCATTATCATTAAATTTGCATGAAAAGGGAATGTGTGGAGCCTTCATCCTAGAGCAACAAGTATAATCATATCTCAAGCATAGTTCCCCAAGCATACCAATGCAACATATGAATTTGATCCCATAATAGTTTCCCTTTTTGAGTTAAGTGATAATCCCTAAAGTATTCACGTTGATCCAACGTTACTCCCATTATAAAGTTGAATGGGGTTTTCTCAGGATTATCAATGTAGTACATAATATCTTTCACATAACCAGCATCGAGGGTTTTAGGAGGTTCCCCATCTCCATGAGTAGCAAGTAAACCTAATGTTTTTGGTATTTCATGTTCCATATCCATAACTAAAGATAGAGAACAACTTAGAATAGCAAATAAAAATTACTTAGTGATAAAGCAAACAAGCACACACGAGAATATTCACCCCACGCTATAACTCCCTGGGAACGGCGCCAGAAAAAGATCTTGATAACCCACAAGTATAGGGGATCAATTGTAGCCTCTTCCGATAAGTAAGCGTGTCGAACCCAACGAGGAGCTAAAGGTAGAACAAATATTCCCTCAAGTTCTATCGACCATCGATACAACTCTACGCACGCTTAACGTTCGCTTTACCTAAAACAAGTATGAAACTAGAAGGACTTTGTAGGTGTTGTTGGATAGGCTTGCAAGAATATAAAGAGCATGTAAATAAAAACTAGGGGCTGTTTAGATAAAGACGTAATAAAGTTAGTATAGAGAGTGTGGAAAAGTGGTGGTAGGAGTTGTGAAATTGTCCCTAAGCAATTGACTACTTTACTTGACCGATAGCAAGTTTTATGTGGGAGAGGCCATTGCTAGCATGTCATCCCTGACTTGGAATTCTATGCACTTATGATTGGAACTATTAGAAAGCATCCACAACTACTAACGTTCATTGAGGTAAAACCCAACCATAGCATTAAGATATATTGGTCCCCCTTCAATCCCGTATGCATCAATTTCTATGCTAGGTTGAAACTTCTGTCACCCTTGCCCTCCAATACATAGTCCTATCAACATACAACTAACCCTATGGTGTGATCCACATGCGCGCTCATATGATGGGCACCAAAGGACATCAACATAACCACAAGCAAATTAAACCAATCATATCAATTCACCAATTACCGATAGGACAATGAAAATCTATTCAGACATCATAGGATGGCAACACATCACTGGATAATAATACGAAGCATAAAGCACCATGTTCAAGTAGAGGGTACAGCGGGTTGCAGGAGAGTGGACTGCTGAATATAGATGGGGGAAGGTGATGGAGATGTTGGTGAAGATGATGGAGGTGTTGGTGTAGATCGCGGTGATGATGATGGCCCCAGTGGCGTTCCGGCGCCACCGGGAGAGAGGGGGAGAGAGCCCCCTTCTTCTTCTTCCTTGACCTTCTCCCTAGATGGGAGAAGGGGTTCCCCTCTGGTCCATGGTCTCCATGGCGTGGGAGGGGCGAGAGCCCCTCCGAGATTGGATATGTCTCTCTGTCTCTCTCTGTTTTTGCGTTCCAGATTCTGGCCTTTCACCGTTTCTTATATTCCCGGAGATCCGTAACTCCGATTGGGCTGAAATTTTAACACGATTTCTATCAGGATACTAGCTTTCTTGTGGCGAAATAAGGGCACCAACTGCCTTACAGGGTGGTCATGAGGGCCCAGGGCGCGCCTGAGCCCCTGGGGCGCCCCCTGCCTCGTGCCCCCCTCGAGCATCGTCTCGCGTTGATTCCTGTTCCCAAAAATCATAAATATTCCAAAAAATCTCCGTCAATTTTTATCCCATTTGATATGGGTTTTCTGCGAAACAAAAAACATGCAACAAACAGGAACTGGCACTGGGCACTGGATCAATATGTTAGTCCCAAAAATAGTATAAAAAGTTACCAAAAGTATGTAAAAGTTGTAGAATATTGGCACGGAACAATCAAAAATTATAGATACGACGGAGACGTATCAGCATCTCCAAGCTTAATTCCTGATCGTTCTCGAGTATGTAAATGATAAAAAAGATAATTTTTGATGTGGAATGCTACCTAGCATAATCTTGATCATGTAATGTAATCATGGCATGAATATTAAGACATAAGTGATTCAAAGCAATAGTCTATCGTTTGACATAAAAACAATAATACTTCAAGCATACTAATAAAGCAATAATGTCTTATCAAATTAACATAGCCAAAGAAAGCGTATCCCTACAAAATCATATAGTTTGGGCATGCTTCATTTTCGTCACACAAAATGCTCCCATCATGCACAACCCCGGTTTCAGCCAAGCAATTGGTTCATACTTTTTAACGCGCTTCAACATTTTCAACCCTCACGCAATACAAAAGCGTAAGCCATGGAAATATAACTATGGGCGCAATACCCGATCATCATGTGGTGTATCGGCACGACGAACTGTAGCAACGGTGTATACTCAGGGAGAACACTTATACCTTGAAATTTAGTAAGGGATCATCTTATAATGCTACCACCGTACTAAGCAAAATAAGATGCATAAAAGATAAACATCACATGCAATCAAAATATGTATGATGATATGGCCATCATAATCTTGTTCTTATGATCTCCATCACCAAAGCATCGTCATGATCTCCATCATCACCGGTGCGACACCTTGATCTCCATCATAGCATCGTTGTCGTCTAGCCAACTATTGCTTCTACGACTATCGCTACCGCTTAGTGATAAGGTAAAACAATTACATGGCGATTGCATTGCATATATTAAAGCGACAACCATATGGCTCCTGCCAGTTGCCGATAACTTTGTTACAGAACATGATCATCTCATACAACAATTTATACCACATCATGCCTTGACCATATCACATCACAGCAAGCACTGGAAAAACAAGTTAGACGTCCTCTACTTTGTTGTTGCAAGTTTTACGTGGCTGCTACGGGCTTCTAGCCAGAACCGTTCTTACCTGCGCATCAAAACCACAACGATTTTTCATCAAGTGTGCTATTTTAACCTTCAACAAGGACCGACCATAGTCAAACTCGATTCAACTAAAGTTGGAGAAACGGATACCCGCCAGCCACCTATGTGCAAAAGCATGTCGATAGAACTAGTCTCTTGAATGCGGTCATGTAATGTCGGTCCTGGCCGCTTCATCCAACAATACCGCCAAATCAAAGTAAGACATTGGCAGTAAGCAGTATGACTATTATCACCCACAACTCTTTGTGTTCTACTCGTGCATATAACTTCTACGCATAGACCTGGCTCGGATGCCACTGTTAGTAATGTGGTAATTTCAAAAAAATTCCTACGATCACGCAAGATCTATCTAGGAAATGCATAGAACCGAGAGGGGAGAGTGTGTCCACATACCCTCGTAGACCGAAAGCGGAAGCGTTTCAATAACACGGTTGATGTAGTCAAACTTCTTCGCGATCCAACCGATCAAGTACCAAACATATGACACCTCCGCGTTCAGCACCCGTTCAGCTCGATGACATCCCTCGTGTTCTTGATCCAGTTGAGGACGAGGGTGAGTTCCGTCAGCATGATGGCATGGCGACGGCGATGATGATGTTACCGGCATAGGGCTTCACCTAAGCTCTACGATGGTATGATCGAGGTGTGTAACTGTGGAGGGGGCATCGCACATGGTTAAGAGAAAACTTATGTGTTCTAGGGTGCCCCTGCCCCCGTATATAAAGGATCAAGGGGGAGGCCGGCCGGCCCCTAGGGGCGCGCCCAAGGAGAGGGAGTCCTACTAGGACTACTAGTCCTAGTAGGATTCCATCACAAGGAAGAGAGGGGGAAGGTAGGAGAGGGAGAGGGAGTAGGAAAGGGGGGCGCCGCCCCCCTTCCCTTGTCCTATTCGGACTCCAAGGGGGGGGGGCTGCCCTGGCTGCTCTCCTCTTTCTCCACCAAGGCCCATGGTGGTCCATTAGTTCCCCCGGGGGGTTCCGGTAAGCCCTCCGGCATTCCGGTTTTACCCGAAACTTCCCAAAACACTTCTGATGTCCAAATAACATGGTCCAATATATCAATCTTTATGTCTCGACCATTTCGAGACTCCTCGTCACATCCGTGATCTCATCCGGGACTCCGTACAAACTTTGGTCATCAAAAACACATAACTCATAATACATATCATCATCGAATGTTAAGCGTGCGGACCCTAAGGGTTCGAGAAATGTAGACATGACCGAGACACATCTCAGGTCAATAACCAATAGCGGAACATGTATGCTCATATTGGCTCCTACATATTCTACGAAGATCTTTATTGGTCAAACCGCATAACAACATACATTGTTCCCTTTGTCGTCGGTATGTTACTTGCCTGAGATTTGATCGTCGGTATCATCATACCTAGTTCAATCTCTTTACCGACAAGTCTCTTTACTCATTCCGTAATACTTCATCCTGCAACTAACTCATTATTCACAATGCTTGCAAGGCCTATAGTTATGAACATTACTGAGAGGGCCCAGAGATACCTCTCCAAAAACCGGAGTGACAAATCCTAATCTCGATCTATGCTAACCCAACAAACACCTTCGGAGACACATGTAGAGCATCTTTATAATCACCCATTTACGTTGTGACGTTTGATAGCACACAAGGCGTTCTTCCGATATCTGGGAGTTGCATAACCTCATAGTCTGAGGAACATGTATAAGTCATGAAGAAAGCAGTAGCAATGAAACTGCAACAATCATAATGCTAAGCTAACGGATGGGTCATGTCCATCACATCATTCTCCTAATGATGTGATCCCGTTCATTAAATGACAACACATGTCTATGGTTAGGAAACTTAACCATCTTGATTAATGAGCTAGTCAAGTAGAGGCATACTAGGGACACTATGTTTTGTCTATGTATTCACACATGTACTAAGTTTCTAGTTAGTACAATTCTAGCATGAATAATAAACATTTATCATGAAATAAGGAAATAAATAATAACTTTATTATCGCCTCTAGGTCATATTTCCTTCAAGTGATGCGCTCTCAATGAGTGAAGAAACCCAACCTTGCTTTGAAGGCCAAGGCTAGTGTGGAAGAAGAGGATGAAGAGGAAGAAGAGGAGAGTAACCCCGAAGATACAAAATAGGATTACCATGAGCACATAGCTCTCTCTCCAAGGAAATTTTGGAGCAAGAAGAACTCAAGGCCCAACTTCAACAAGAACAACTCAAGTGGCACCAAGGGCAAGCAACGTGTGAGGACATGCTATAATTGTGGCAATGTGAGCCACTTTGTTGCGGAGTGCCCTTACGAGAAGCGGGAAGACAATGGTGGCAAGCTTATCCGAAAAGACAAAGCCAAGTCCTTCCCCAACAAGAAAAACTTCACCAAGAAGACTCCTCCCAAGGGGTTGGTGGCACAAGAGGATTACAATGAGGAGGATGATGATGAAGATGGTGATACGACGGCCATGGACTTCGTTGCCATTGCCACCACTCCATGGGTGTCCCTCTTCGACTCACCTAACGAGAACATCACCGCCAAGTGCCTCATGGCCAAAGCCACCAACAAGGTAACCCCCAACATCAAAACTACCATCACTACTAATCATTCCTTCACAGATTGCATTGATGAAAGTGAGGGGTCTAATGACGAGGTTAATGAATTTGAATCTTTTATGAGTAAGCTCAAGGGTGAATCCAAGAAGCACTTTGTTGCTCTCTTGGAACAACTTGGTGAAGCCAATGACATGATCGAGGCTCAACAAGAAACCATCTCTAGGATGGAAGGTCATAGCCATGACTATGCCGATGAGATATGGGATCTCTCTAATGCTCTCGAGGAAGAACGTGGTCATCGTTTGGCTCTTGAGGAGTCACACAACGATGACCATGCCAAATTAAAGAAAGATCTTGATCATGCTCTTGTTCTATCTCGTGTGCTCAATTTTGAGAGAGCTAAACTTGGGGTTGACCATGCTAGACTCAAGGAGGAGTTTGATATACTTGAGAAGGATCACAAGGCCTTGAAGGGTGCTCATGCTAGCCTCAAGGAGTCTCATGATCAACTCCAAGTGAAGCTAACCAAGGAGAAAGCCACTTTTCCTCATATGGTCCTAATTGATAATGCAAACGCTACTAACCCGTGTTGTGAGCATGTGCATCTTGTGGAGGAGAATGCCAAGTTGAAGGAGCAACTTGAGAAAGGCCTTGTGTCTTGCATACAAGGTGACAAGAACCTCAACGATCTTTTGAGCAATCAAAAGGAAGTTGTGGGCAAGGAGGGAATTGGGTTTGCACCCAAGTCCAAGAACAAGAAGAAGAATGACAAGGACAAACAACCTCTTCCTCTCAAGCAAACTTTTGTGAAGGAGTGTAACACCCCCAGTGTCATGCTACAGTAACCATCTGTGATTAAGCTAATCATTTTTCCAAACAGTGCTTAATCACGTTTGTTCAATATCCCATTTGAAATTCCAGCCAATTCAAATTCAAGTGAAGTTTGAAGTTATTGGAAAAATGTTCATCATTTGTCAAAAATTCCATAACAATTATTTGTTAAGGAACACAACATCAATTTTGTGCAAAGATGAGCATTAGCAATTATAACAACACCAATTCAGCCTTTTTAAATGCTATCCTATTTATGAAAAATACCAAATGAATTCTTCTGCTCTCCAAAATATTTGTGGCACTGTCTATAATCACCAAGGATTTAATGGGACACCTCCCAAATTTTTCCTAAGTGAAATAGTTGACCAAATAATTCTCTTTCTCTCTCTATTAATAGATAAAAGCTAAAACAGGACATAAGAAATAGAAAAAAGGGCCTAATTATTACTGTGCGGTTGGGCCTTAGTGAAACAGTAGCCGACCCAGGCCGTTTGGAGGTCGTCGTCCTACTCATCGCGCGGTGTCGCACGCCCGTACTGACACGGCGACAGCCGCCTCGCTGTCGGCCATCCCATGGCTCCCCGGCACCGATAAGAGTCTCCCCGGTCGCCTCTCCCTTCCACGCAAACCCTAGATACCCCAGTTTTCCCCCTCGCTCTCTCTATCGCTCCTGTGTGAGCTCGCCTGAAGCGCTCGCCACCGTCCCCCGCTCGATCCCGCGGCCACCGTCACCTCTCCGCCGCCTCACCTTGCCACAACGACGCGCCGTCCTCGGCTACTCCCTCTGCACCAACTAGAGCAAGAAGGGAGCCACCACCGCGAGCCCGATGACCCCTTCTTCCTCCTGCGGCCGTCTTCGTATCCGGTGCCGATTCGCCATTGTTGGTCCTCCCGAGCCAGCTAACGCACACCTACAGGCTCATGGTGAGTAGCTGCTCGCCTCCCCCTCTCTCCGGCCTCTCCCTGTCGCCACAGCCGCCGCTTTTGCCGCACCCAAACACGTCGCCACCGACAAGCTCGTAGTCGTGCCCTCGCTACCCGTCGAGCTCAAACGAGCTCGGATTCGTGCTCAGCACGCCCGTGCGACCCTGAAGCACCCATCCCCGCGCTCTGCCGAGCCCCGTAGTGCCTAACCCAAATGCGGCCGAACTCCGGCGATGGCCCCGCCTCTCGCCGTCACTGTTCTAGCCTGTTACGGGTCGTGCCGCCACCGTAGATGGATGCGGCGTCGAACGCCCGTTCGAACGCGCCTAGCTGCACCTCTTACCGTGCGCCCTAGCGTTTTTTTGGCGAAGTCCGGCGATGCTCCGCCGCGGATTTGGTCGCCAGAGCTCTCTCCGGCACCGATGCCAACGTGGCACAGTGGGCCCCGCCCTAGGTCACTGACCAGTGGGCCCGGGTGGCCCAGTTGACTAGGTTGACCCAGTCAACTGCTGACTGGGCTGCCCAGTGAGAATGACATGTGGGCCCCCCTCTGTTAATTAGTCTAATAAACGTTTTTAAAATAAAAGTAATTAGATTAACCAAAAAACTCACTAACACCCGGGGCCCATACCCCTAATTAACCCTGCTAGATTAGTTTAGTCCACTGTTTTACTAACAGCGGCTGACATGTGGGTCCCTCTGGACCCACAGGTCAGTTTGACCCTGGTCAGCTAGTTTGTTGACTGCTGACGTCACCCCCATGCAATGCTGACGTCATAATTCTGTTTCTATTATTTTAAATAGTTTCTAAAAATGCTTTAATCTTTGAATAATCATAGAAAATAAATCGTAACTCGGATGAAAATGTTTTCTATATGAAAGTTTCTCAGAATGACGAGACGAATCCGAATACGCGATCCGTTTACCTGTCAGATGCCTCTAACTATCTGAACATGGAAAATTTCCCCCTCCGGTCATCTGTCTGACACAGGTCCGGAACCAGGAAAACATTCCCGGTTGAGTGCCCCCTTCACTTATATCGTGCAGCACTACGTTAGAACACTCCTAGCGCTGTGTATTGCCATGTTATGCCTTGTAATGCACTTGCTTGCTATGTATTTACTGTTTCTCCCCCCTCTTCTCTCCGGTAGACCCTGAGACCGATGTCGCCCCTGTGATCAACTACGTCGACGACGACACTTCTTCCTTTTCAGCAGAGCTTCCAGGCAAGCCCTCCCTTTGATCATCCCGATATCACCCATTCCATTCTCTCATGCTTGCATTAGATTTTGCTACTGTTATTGATTGCTCCTATTCTGATGCATAGCCTACTTTTGTATCTGCTATTGTACCTTACATGCTTATCCTAAACTGCTTAGTATAGGTTGGCTAGTGATGCATCAGTGACCCCCACCTTGTCCTTGTTGCCCCTGCTTCATCATCGAAGACCGGATCAACGGGATCGAAGACCAGGCCCCAGCACCGCACATCACTTTCCCCTTAGTTGCTCGACACTGTTGGGTTACTATCGAGTGCCGAGGGTGAGACCTCTATGACACTTCTGATGTTAACCTTTTAGTGTAGCTATTCGCTCATGGTCATCGACGGTGGTTCCGCCTTAACCACTTCCAATACGACTCTGTCATGCAACCCCTCAAGTGTGAACCCCGGGGGTGATTCCTCTTACGTTCACCTTGATGATTAAATCGAGTGGAATTCACTGGGGGTGATTCCTCGGGTTTTCCCCTTGATGTTTAAACACACAGTTACTATGATTACTATGACTTTACACTGAACCATGTTACTAAAGACGGGTCGACCCTGAGGGGTACCCGCGCGAGCATAATTGCGAGTGATGTGGAGTCGGGTCAACCTGGATGGTGCCCGCGAGATAATTACGAGGTGTGGCCGGGCATTCTTAGCCCTTGCCGCAAGTCCTTGAGAGGGGCGACGGGGTCACATCTTTCGTGAGTCTCTGCTTGTTACCGCGCGTTCCTAATCCACTATGATTTGGATATTTGATCCGAGGGGCCTTTAGCCTGATAGCACTAACCATCACATGGGCATAGTATGGGCGTTCTGCATCGTATACATCAACTGAAGCTTAATAGACATCAGCGACTGAGCGGCGCGCACCGAGTTGGACTTGTAAGCACCTGCCTTTTTGAAGGAGGTAGGTAGGTATGCTCACCGGCCGCCCACGCAACATGCAGGAGTTCCTGGGGCAATGGCCCATGACCCCTGGGGGCATAGGTTTAGTCCGGCGTGTTGACCTCTCTATTAAGCCTAGGTCGGGTTGCGGCGTATTGTTTGGCCAAGGCCGGGCATGACCCAGGAAATTGTGTCCGGCCGGAGTTAGTCGAGCGTGGTGGGTAAGTTGGTGCACCCCTGTAGGGAAGAAAACATCTATCGATAGCCTGTCCTACGGTAACGGACACTTGGAGTTGTATCCCGATCGATACAACTAGAATTGGATACTTGTGTTGAGAGTTGGATTGTGATGAGAAATGGATAGTATGGCTCTGGGATTGCTTTCTCGCAGGGAATCGAGAAAGGATCTCTGGCCGAGGTTGATAACACTAGTACTACTTTACTTTATGCTACTATACTCCCTCCTGTTTGTTGCAAGATGGTGGTTTCCAGAAGATGCTAGTCTTTGATAGGACTAGGCCCTCTCTCTATTCTGGCATTTCTGTAGCCCAGTCCACATATACAGCCTTCCTTTGATAATATTGCATATGTAGTGTAGATCCTCGCTTGCGAGTACTTTGGATGAGTACTCACGGTTGCTTTGCTCCCCCTTTTCCCCCTTTCTTTTCCTTTCCGGTTGATGCAACCAGATGTCGGAGCCCAGGAGCCAGATGCCACCGCTGGTGCCTACTACTACGTGGAGACCGCTGACGACCAGGAGTAGTTAGGAGGCTCCCAGGCAGGAGGCCTTGCCTTTTCGATCATAGATGCTTTTGTGCTAGCCTTCTTAAGGCAAACTTGTCTAACTTGTGTCTGTACTTAGATATTGTTGCTTCCACTGAATCTTGTGTATTCGAGCCCTCGAGGCCCCTGGCTTGTAATATAAAGCTTGTATTATTTTAATTTGTGTCTAGAGTTGTGTTGTGATATCATCCCGTGAGTCCTTGATCTTGATTGTACACATTTGCGTGTATGATTAGTGTAAGATTGAACCAAGGGCATCACAAGTTTGTATCAGAGCCGACTGCCTGTAGGTAGCCCCCTTTCCAACTCCTTGGCCGAAGTTGAGTCTAATCATTGAAAAACTTTTACTAACACGGTTGTGTGGCTTGTGGGCCCACATCGCCATTGGGTGGTATTAGCATATTTTATTCCTTGTCTATACTCTGGGACTCTGATCTCTCTTCCATTCGGGTTAAATAATTTTTCTAACTCTCACACTAGGTTCTCGTAACCGCTTCCTCCCGAAGAGCTCCTTCAACACAGATGATCGTCTGCTACATCAGAAGACTCTGAAGACACTTCTCGATGTATCCCGAGACCCTATGTGCACGCCTTGCAGTTTCTGGCCGCCGGTAATCCCCGTGAATAACATCCTTGCCACTTGTACCTTCATCCCCAGTTGTTCATATACTTTCCTAAATACTTGGAAATACTATCTGATCTTCCGAAAATCCTCTGCAGCCTGTTACTCTTGATTCTCCTTGCCTGCTTGCATTATGGATAATCCCATAAGTCTAGTAATCTTATTGGCATCCTTTGTCACTATCCTTTTGAGTCTGTTGATTCAATATGTTGCGGATGCTCGCAATCCTTGGTCGGATCATAGAATTCATCCTTCCGGCTTGGACGTCATTTGACCAAGAGTTGTTTCTTGACCAATCAAATTGCCGTCAATTGTATCCCTAGGGCTATTCAACTTACTTATCTTTTGATCAGAGCGTCTGCTTTGATCTTCTATTTCTGAAATCATGATTTCTTTGCATTTAAGCATCAAATTATTCAGATGTTTCTATAATCCGAAGCCTTTGCATTCTTTCTTCTTCTAGTTGAG
The DNA here is from genome assembly GCF_018294505.1 of Triticum aestivum. Lineage (NCBI taxonomy): Eukaryota > Viridiplantae > Streptophyta > Magnoliopsida > Poales > Poaceae > Triticum > Triticum aestivum. The sequence continues at coordinate 154,564,975 of NC_057795.1, read as the reverse complement.
TACCGACACTCACATCAGATCCTATGTGGACCGCCATATCCTTGGTTGGATTATTATCCGACAATGTCCTTCATATTCATTAAACTTGTGAGCTTTGCCCTGACACATAATGCCTTTGGTAAATTCTATCATCTGCTTTTGTCAACCATGCTCTGCTTTCGAGCTGGTATATTTTAATCCTGAAGTTAGTGGTATATGTTCCTAAGATACCCCTACGGGTTGAACCTATGCCTTCACTAATCCGTGTGAACTCGAAAGAGATGTGAGTCATACTCTTCTGGTGCTTCACCAGATAAATCTTTCGCGCTACAAATTCTTCGAAAACGAGGAGTGAATGAAAGGTTACACATTGGAGAAGTGGGAGTCGACCTTGAACTTTGTGTTCATGCCCATAGACACGATGTAGAACTTATCATGGAAGCTTCTCTTAAAATTAATTATCCCCTTGCTATAAGTTCATGTTATATCTGGGGTTTTGTCCTTTGCAACCGTGCTTCCGACCAGGATTGCTCTCCTTTGATTCTATTTCTCGGAGAAGTAAAGTACTTGTCTTCTACAGATCAATACCTCTCCGCAACCTCTATTTTGATCTTTCTTCGAGTATTATCCTTTGGTATCTCGAGAATAACAGAGAACTGTGTTGCTTCCTATGAGTGTTCATCTAGTATTGCTTCTCACCGATTTCAGATTTCCCCCGAGATCTGAGTTATTAATCACTCGAGGACACCGATAAGTGAATCGGTTGAATTGATTCCGCACTCTGATTCTATAACTGTAAGTAATTTTCATTGCTTACGAGTTTAATAATCCTTTAGGTCATTCCTAGCCTGCCCGGCTATATCATTATCGTGATAAATTTTAACTGTGCTACCTGATCCATCTTCTCAGAGCACAATTTTCGATGACGAGCTAAGCCTACATCGATTTTCTTCGTCATATCATTTTCTCTTTAATAGCAAGCTTAATTTCGAGTTTGTGTCGTACCCGTGGTTCCAATAACCTTTTGCTTCATCATTCCTTTGACTTGATGTCATCGCCGATCGATTACATCTCCATGAAATCTCTCTACAAATGTGTCGTGATCATCATCAACATTCTAAGCTCTTCCAGGATATCAATCGACTTCATGATGAGAAATACAATCCTTGCCCCTCGATGATTTATGTTATCATCGACAACATTCTTGCCTTCCCCAACACAAACTTGTTCATATAATTTTGGAAATACATCCTTTTTGACATGTCGATATATTGTTGCTGAGCCGGTCGGCCACACCCTCACCTTTTCCTTGCTGAAATTGTATGACTTATTTTCGAAGTTGTTTCCGATGGATCCTTTGTGTATCCGAAGTCTGACCTTTCCCTGATGACCATGTCAACACTATCGCGAAGCATGTGTGTGGTACTCCGAGCATCAGCAAGAACATTGGAAACATAATGCTAAATGTTTCTTGATCAATTATCCAAACACCATTGTATGGGTAACAACATGAATTCTCTCGCCCCTTTATCTGCTTGGTTATCTACTTGTTGTCTTGTCATGTATGGGAAATATATACTCTTGATAATTGGGTATAAACACATTTCCTTTCCGTTAGTCTGATTGATATACTAATCATGTTTTCCTTTCCATTGTTTTGTTAACCTTTCATGTAATCTAAATTATCTGAGCAGAGATAATTCCCTGCTTAGGTAAACACCCCAGTGTACAATTTGTCAGTAAGACCTTATTATTATTGTTGTTGACATTCTAGTAACAATCGATGGACGAGAACTTTGCCTATTGGTCCGCCTCGTTCAACGAGCAGGAAAATAGTCCTCTTCGTCCCTCGCCCTTGGTACCAACTTGGTTGGCAACATAACAGACAGTCTATCATCTGACATGCCTTGCTATTGGCCCCCTTTCTACTTTTAACCCACATGGTGGGCTCATAACCCACAGTTCCATAGGATCGGAACCTGACCCTCCTGTATATCTTTGAATCCGAAATATTCTTGCATTTGGCTTCGTATCATGTCACGAGCCACCTTTCGAGAAATGATATGTTCCCAATGCTCCGAACCCCTTCCTCACACTCTGTTCAGGTATCAATCGTTTGCCCATTTGCTTGAAACTTCCTATTGTACCTTCATACTTTGCTCTCGATGTTAATTAAGTTTCAACTCAAGAGATACTTCTGCCTCATTCCCGGAATTGTTCACCAGATAATTAACCCTATAAGGGTAAGTTCTCCCGAAGATACTCTTTACTTCCCCACTTAAATCTCGGGACGAGATTTCTTGTAGTGGAGGAGATTTGTAACACCCCCAATGTCATGCTACAGTAACCATCTGTGATTAAGCTAATCATTTTTCCAAATAGTGCTATCACCTTTGTTTAATATCCCATTTGAAATTCCAGCCAATTCAAATTCAAGTGAAGTTTGAAGTTGCTTAAAAGTTGCTGGAAAAATGTTCATCATTTGTCAAAAATTCCATAACAATTCTTTGTTAAGGAACACAACATCAATTTTGTGCAAAGATGAGCATTAGCAATTATAACATCACCAATTCAGCATTTTTAAATGATATCCTATTTATGAAAAATACCAAATGAATTCTTCGGTCTCCAAAATATTTGTGGCATTGTATATAATCACCAGGGATTTAATGGGACATCTCCCAAATTTTTGCTAAGTGAAATAGTTGACCAAATAATTCCCTTTCTCCCTATGTTAATAAATAAAAGCTAAAATAGGATATAAGAAATAGAAAAAAGGGCCTAATGATTACTATGCGGCTGGGCCTTAGTGAAACAGTAGCCGGCCCAGCCCGTTTGGAGGCCGTCGACCTGCTCATCGCGCGGTGTCGCGTGCCCGTACTGACACGATGACAGCCGCCTCGCTGTCGGCCATCCCACGGCTCGCCGACGCCGATAAGAGTCTCCCCGGTCGCCTCTCCCTTCCCCGCAAACCCTAGATACCCCAGTTTTCCCCATCGCTCTCTCTATCGCTCCCGCGCGAGCTTGCCCGAAGCACTCGCCGCCGTCCCCCGCTCGATCCCGCGCCCACCATCACCTCTCAGCCGCCTCACCGTGCCACAATGACACGCCGTCTTCGGCTACTCCCTTTGCACCAACTAGAGCGAGAAGGGCACCACCACCGCGAGCCCGACGACCCCTTCTTCCTCCTGCGGCCGTCTTCATAACCGGCGCCGATTCGCTGTCGTTGGTCCTCCTCGAGTCCACTAACGCACACCTACAGGCTCACGGTGAGCAGCCGCATCGCCTCCCCCTCTCTCCGGCCTCTTCCTGTTGCCGCAGCCGCCGCTTTTGCCGCGCACGAACACCTCGCCGCCGACGAGCTCGTAGTCGTGCCCTTGCTACCCGTCAAGCGCAAACGAGCTCGGATTCGTGCTCAGCACGCCCGTGCGAGCCCGAAGCACCCATCCCCGTGCTCTGCCGAGCCCCGTAGTGCCTAACCCAAATGCGGCCGAACTCTGGTGACCGCCCCGCCTCTCGCCGTCGCCGTTCCAGCCTGTTACGGGCCACGCCGCCACCGTAGATGGAAGCAACGTCGAACGCCCGTTCGAATGCGCCTAGTCGCACCTCTCCCCGTGCCCCATAGTGTTTTTCCGGCGAAGTCCGGCGATGCTCGGCCGTGGATTTGGTCGCCGGAGCTCTCTCCGGTGCGGACGCCGATGTGGCACAGTGGGCCCCGCCCTAGGTCGCTGACCAGTGGGCCCGGGTAACCCAATTGACTGGGTTGACCCAGTCAACTGCTGACTGGGCTGCCCAGTGAGAATGACATGTGGGCCCCCCTTTGTTAATTAGTCTAATAAATATTTTTAAAATAAAAGTCATTAGATTAACCAAAAAACTCACTGACACCTCGGGCCCACACCCCTAATTAACCCTTCTAGATTAGTTTAGTCCACTATTTTACTAACAGAGGCTGACATGTGGGTCCCTCTGGACCCACAGACCAGTTTGACCCTAGTCAGCTAGTTTGTTGACTGCTGACGTCACCCCCCCATGCAATGCTGACGTCATAATTACGTTTCTATTATTTTAAATAGTTTCGAAAAATGCTTTAATCTTTGAATAATCATAGAAAATAAACCATAACTCAGATGAAAATGTTTTCTATATGAAAGTTGCTCAGAACGACAAGACGAATCCGAATACGCGATCCGTTTACCTGTCAGACGCCTCTAACTATCTGAACATGGAACATTTCCCCCTCCGGTCATCTGTCTGACACATGTCCAGAACCGGGAAAACATTCCTGGTTGAGTTCCCCCTTCACGTATATCGTGCAGCACTATGTTAGAACAGTCCTAGCGCTGCGTATTGCCATGTTATGCCTTGTAATGCACTTTCTTGCTATGTATTTACTATTTCTCCCCCCTCTTCTCTCTGGTAGACCCTGAGACCGATGCCGCCCCTGTGATCGACTACGTCGACGACAACACTTCTTCCTTTTCAGCAGAGCTTCCAGGCAAGCCCTCCCTTTGATCATCCCGATATCACCCATTCCATTCTCTCATGCTTGCATTAGATTTTTCTACTATTATTGATTGCTCCTATTCTAATGCATAGCCTGCTTTTGTATCTGCTGTTGTACCTTACATGCTTATCCTAAACTGCTTAGTATAGCTTGGCTAGTGATCCATTAGTGACCCCCACCTTGTCCTTGTTGCCCCTGCTTCATCATCGAAGACCGGATCAACGGGATCGAAGACCAGGCCCCGGCACCGCACATCACTTTACCCTTAGTTGCTCGACACTACTGGGTTACTATCGAGTGCCGAGGGTGAGACCTTTAGAGCACTTCTGATGTTAACCCTGTAGTGTAGCTATTCGGTCATGGTCATCGAGGGTGATTCCGCCTTAACCACTTCCGATACGACTCTGTCGTGCAACCCCTCAAGTGTGAACCCCGTGGGTGATTCCTCTTACGTTCACCTTGATGATTACATCGAGTGGAATTTACCAGGGGTGATTCCTCGGGTTTTCCCCTTGATGTTTAGACACGCAATTACTATGATTACTATGACTTTACACTGAACCATGTTCCTAAAGACGGGTCAACCCTGAGGGGTACCCGCGCGAGCATAATTGCAAGTGATGTGGAGTCGGGTTGACCTGGAAGGTGCCGCAAGATAATTACGAGGCGTGGCGGGGCATTCTTAGCCCTTGCCGCAAGTCCTCGAGACGGGGCGACAGGGTCACATCTTTTGTGAGTCTCTGCTTGTTACCGCGCGCTCTTAATCCACTACGATTTGGATATTTGATCCGAGGGGCCTCTGTCCTGATAGCACTAACCATCACGTGGGCATAGTATGGGCGTTCTGCATCGTATATATCAGCCGAAGCTTAATAGACATCAGCGACTGAGCGGCGCGCACCAGGTTGGACTTGTAAGCACCTGCCTTTTTGAAGGAGGTAGCTAGGTCTGCTCACCGGCCGCCTACGCAACGTGCAGGAGTTCCTGGGGTGATGTCCAATGACCCCTGGGGGCATAGGTTTAGTCCGGCGTGCTGACCTCTCTATTAAGCCTAGGTCGGGTCGCGGCGTATTGTTTGGCCGAGGCCGGGCATGACCCAGGAAAGTGTGTCCGGGCGGAGTTAATCGAGCGTGGTGGGTAAGTTGGTGCACCCCTGCAGGGAAGAAAACATCTATCGATAGCCTGTCCTACGGCAACGGACACTTGGAGTTGTATCCCGATCGATACAACTAGAATTAGATACTTGTGTTGAGAATTGGATTGTGATGAGAAATGGATAGTATGGCTCTGGGATTGCTTTCTCGCAGGGAATCGAGAAAGGATCTCTGGCCGAGGTTGATAACTCTACTACTACTTTACTTTATGATACTCTACTCCCTCCGGTTTGCTGCAAGATGGTGGTTTCCAGAAGATGCTAGTCTTCGATAGGACTAGGCCCTCTCTCTATTCTGGCATTTCTGTAGCCCAGTCCACATATACAGCCTTCCTTTGATAATATTGCATATGTAGTGTAGATCCTTGCTTGCGAGTACTTTGGATGAGTACTCACGGTTGCTTTGCTCCCCCTTTTCCCCCTTTCTTTTTCTTTTTGGTTGATGCAACCAGATGTCGTAGCCCAGGAGCCAGATGCCACCGCTGGTGCCTACTACTACATGGAGACCGCTGACGACCAGGAGTAGTTAGGAGGCTCCCAGGCAGGAGGCCTTGCCTTTTCGATCATAGATGCTTTTGTGCTAGCCTTCTTAAGGAAAACTTGTCTAACTTATGTTTGTACTTAGATATTGTTGCTTCCGCTGACTCTTGTGTATTCGAGCCCTCGAGTCCCGTGGCTTGTAATATAAAGCTTGTATTATTTTAATTTGTGTCTAGAGTTGTGTTGTGATATCATCCCGTGAGTCCTTGATCTTGATCGTACACATTTGCGTGTATGATCAGTGTGCGATTGAATCAAGGGCGTCACAAGGAGGGAGAAGGTGATCCTAAGGAGAAGAGGAAGAACAATGTGAAGAGTGGTGGTGTCAAGAAGGTCATTGCCACTCCTTCCAACAAAGCCGACGACTTCAACCCTTCTTATGTGCTATGCCGTGCTAGTGATGGGCATGTTTATGCCAAATTTGTTGGTTCTCCTTATGAGTACATTGAATGGTCTATTTGGGTTCCTAAGACCCTTGTTACTAACATCAAAGGACTCATTACTAAATGGGTACATAAAACCAAGCATTGATCTCTTGTAGGTGTTTTCTTTTAGTGGGGGATCATGGTTGCTCGATAGTGGAGCCACAAATCATATGACCGGAAGCAAGGACTTGGTGGTGTACATGCACAAGGTCTCATCTAGGCCCACCAATGTCGAGTGGGGTGACGCCTCGTCTTATAAGGTATTGGGTCTTGGCAAGGTTGTCATTTATCATGATCTCACGATCGAGAAAGTCATGCTTGTTGAGTCCCTTGCATATAATTTACTTTCCGTTTGTCAACTTGCAATCATAGGCTTTGCCACTTTCTTTGATATTGATACCATGGCCCCCTTGTGGAGAAAGACTCTTAAAGTAGCCTTTATTGGGCATGTCGAGAATGGTCTTTATCTGATTAACTTTTCGGAGCGACCCACTAAGACCGCGACATGCCTAATGGCTAAAGTTGACGTGGGAGGGCTCTAGCATCTCCATTTAGCCCATGTCAATATGAGATATTTGCAAAGTCTACTCAAGGGGGACCATGTCCGTGGACTAACAAATGTTAGTTTTGCCAAAGATCGTGCTTGAAGTGCTTGTATCAAAGGAAAGCTACATGAGAAGGCTCACCCTCCCACGACTATCATCTACTTGAAGAGACCCTTGGAGCTCCTTCACTTGGATCTCTTTGGGCCTCCATCCTTTGATTCTTGGGGGTAGGAAGTATTGCTTGGTGAGTGTGGATGACAATTCAAGATACACTTGGGTATATTTCTTCAAGAGGAAGAGTGAGACTCAACAAACCGTCATTGACTTTGCAAATGAAGCTCAATGTCAACACAATGCAAAGATCTTGACAATAAGAAGTGACAACAGCACCGAGTTCAAGAACTACACCTTGGATGAGTTTCTTAGTGATGAGGGGATCAAGCATCAATATTCTGCACATTACACCCCTCAAAGAAATGGTGTTGTGGAGAGTAAGAACCGGACGTTGATGGACGTGGCAAGGACAATGATGGCGGAGTTCAAGTCTCCCTACAACTTTTGGTTCGAAGCCATCAACACCGCTTGTCATGCATCCAATCGGCTCTATCTCCACAAGGGCTTGAACAAGACTCCATATGAGATACTTACCGGTAACAAGCCCAACCTCAAGTACTTCCGGGTGTTCGGTTGTAAGTGTTTCATTCTCAAGAAAGGTGTTCGTTTGTCTAAATTTGAGGCTAGAGCTCATGAGGGCATATTTGTTGGTTATGCTACAAACTCTCATGCTCACCGTGTCCTCAACAAGTCCATGGGACTCATTGAGGAGACATGTAACATGGAGTTTGACAAGAATAACGGCTCCCAAGTGGAGAAAAGTGGTACTTGTGATGTAGGTGATGAAATTCCTCTCCAAGCCATAAGAAGAATGGGTGTTGGTCATATCCTACCCATTGAGGAACCCATTGTGGCCGAAGGAGAAGGACAAAGTTCCACTCAAGTGGATCCATCACCAACCCAAGACCCACATGCTTCCGAAGAACAAAGTGAAGGCCCTCAACCAAGTGAACACGATCAAGGGCAAGATAAATCTTAAGATGGTGGTGAACCACCAAGTGATGCTCAAGGTCAAGTTCTCCCTCCCGAGCAAGTTCAAGATCAAGAGCAAGCTCAAGATCAAGAACAAGCTCATGATGACGCTCAAGATGATCAAGTTTCCGCTCCTCTACTTTATCTTGACGAGGAATTCGAGCGTCATGCCGCCAAGATTGCTTCCAAGATCACTACCAAAGATCATCTTATGAAGAATGTGGTTGGAAGTTCGAGAAAAGGGGTAAGCACTCATAGACAATTGGAAAACTATTGTGAACATCACACATTTGTTTCTTGTGTTGAACCCCGAAAGGTGTATGAGGCACTCGAGGATCCGGATTGGCTGAATGCCATGCATGAAGAACTCAACAACTTCGAGCATAACAAGGTGTGGAGATTGGTGCCAAGGCCGACGGGGAACCATAATGTCATTGGAACCAAGTGGATATTAAAGAACAAGCAAGATGCTCATGGGATTATCGTTCACAACAAGGCTCGTTTGGTATCACAAGGCTACTCCCAAGTCGAGAGTATCGACTATGGTGGAACCTTTGCTCCCGTTGCTCGCCTTGAATCTATTTGTTTGTTGATTTCTTATGCTTCTCATCATAACTTCAAGTTGCAACAAATGGATGTGAAGAGTGCTTTTCTTAATGGTCCTATTAATGAGTTGGTTTATGTCAAACAACCCCCGGGGTTTGAGGATCCCGAGTTCCCCAATCATGTGTACCAACTCGATAAGGCACTCTATGGCCTTAAGCAAGCCCCACGTGTGTGGTATGAGCACCTTACCGAGTTGTTGCAAGATCGTGGGTTTGAAATTGGGAAAATCGACCCCACTCTTTTTACTAAGAAGGTCAAAGGGGAGTTGTTTGTATGCCAACTATATGTTGATGATATTATCTTTGGTTCTCCTAACAAAGCTTTCAGTGAGGAATTTGCTGCTCTCATGCCCTCGAAGTTCAAGATGTCCATGATGGGAGAGTTGAAGTTCTTTCTCGGGTTTGAAATAAAGCAAAGAAGAGAAGGAACCTTCATCAACCAAGCCAAATACACTCAAGACATGCTCAAGAGATTAAAGCTAAGTGATGTCAAGCCAGCTTCCACTGCAATGCCCGTAAAATGCCAACTTGACATAGATCCCAATGGTAAAGCGGTGGATCAAAAGGTATATCGTTCCATGATTGTCTCCTTGCTTTACCTTTGTGCATCTAGACTGGATATCATGTTGAGTGTGGGAATTTGTGCATGTTTTCAAGCCACGCCTCAGGAAAGCCACTATGTGGCGGTCAAGCGAATCTTTCGATATTTGGCTCATACCCCAAACTTTGGCTTATGGTACCCAAGAGGAGCCAACTTCAACCTTTTGGGCTATTCAAACTCGGATTGGGTGGCAGACAGAGTGGATAGGAAGTCAACCTCCGGAGGGTGCCAATTTCTTGGTTTCTCTTTGGTGAGTTGGTCTTCTAAGAAGCAAAGTTGTGTGTCTCTCTCATCCACCGAAGCAGAGTATGTGGTTGCCGGTAGTTGTTGTGCTCAACTTCTATGGATGTGGCAAACTTTAAAGGATTATGGTGTCATTTTTGACGAAGTGCCTCTTTGGTGCGACAATGAAAGTGCCATCAAGATCTCTCTAAACCCGATGCAACACTTCAAGACGAAGCATATTGAGATTCTGTATCACTTCATCCGGGATCACATTAGGCGAGGGGAGATCAAGCTCAAATATGTCAACACTCATGATAACCTTGCAGATATTTTCAAGAAGCCCTTGGATGAAGCAAGATTTCGCGAGTTAAGGCATGAGCTAAAAATCATTGATTCGAGAAATGTGGCTTGAACCCTTGCACACCCCACCATACTCATCTTGATATCTTGTTTAGGTGTAGGCATGGACATAGGGGGAGTGTTGTTCTCTCAATGAACTCTTCCTCCCCCATTATGCATAAATTGATCAACTCTTTCACATTAGCCATTCTTGATGGTACTTGTGCTTCAAAAAACGAGTTTTGGTCATCGGCCCAAGGATAATTCTCCGTGGTGCCATATCAATTGACTCAAACATAGGTGGCTCCGGCCACCACCATCTCCTCTAGAGAGGCTTTGGTTCATGTTTGGTCCTCGTTGTCTTTTGCTTTCTTGTTGAGCCGTGTTTGTGTTTGATTTGCCTTGTGTGTGTGCTCGTGTGCGTGTGTGTTTGCTTGAAGGTTGCTTTGCAAAGGTCGTGTTTCTCTGTGTTGTCGAAACATGCACTTTCTTGGGTTTACGGTACTACTGTTGCAAGCCACGGTACTACCGCAGGAGTTGGGCTGCCCTGTGCGCTCATAGGTGCATCCGAGGCACCGTACTACCGCTTCCATTGCGGCAGTAATTTTTTACTACCGCTGGAAGAGCGGTACTACCGCCCTGTGTGCGATACTTCTGCCCGGGCGGTACCATCGCAATGACCTGCGGTACTACTACACCGTCACTAGCGGGTGGGGGTCAAGAGCGGGTAGGGGGAGTTCCAACTCCTCAATATCCATTCAACTCTATTTCCCCACTTTCTCTCTCTCTCTCTCTCTCTCTCTCTCTCTCTCTCTCTCTCTCTCTTTCCTGCCCAAGAACGGCGCCGGAGGACCTCACCGGATCTCCGTCTCCGGCCGCTCTCCTCGCATTCCGACCGGTGGGATCGATCCCCACCTTGCCCTCTTGCCATGGAACAAGGTTTCTCCCCTAGTCCTTCTCTCTTTGCCTCGTAGTTTTGCTTCTAGGTCTTGGGAGATGCATGTTGTTCTTGAGATGTTTGGCTAAGTCTTTGCAAGAGAAGGGTGTAGGAGAATGCTAGTGCTGTAGAGATGCTAGTTGGTATGTTGCAACATGGTAATTTTGATCAACCGTAGTACCGATCCAAATTTGTGGATGTGCCTAGATCCGTTCTTGCCAGATTTATATCCGTGCGGTACTACCGTGCCTCCCCTGCGGTACTACCGCTATGGCTGGATCTGTGTTGTATGATACTACCGCTCCTCTAGAGCGGTACTACCGCTCGACGCGCGGAAGTAAAAATTTAATTCCTCTCTAGGCACGGTACTACCGTGCCATCCCGGCGCAGTACTACCGCGGCTAGAGCAGATGTAAATTTTTACATCCGCATCATGGTGAGGTACTACCGTTGATATCTAAACTACCGTGTTGCGACTACTCACTCTTATTTCTACTTGTTTCGTTTGTTTTGGCCTTGGTCTTTGCAATGACCCTTCTCGTTCTTTTCGTATGTTTTTGTGTTGTGTGTCATAGGTGGTGGCTCCAATGTCCATCGCTCGAATCCAAGCCGCGACACCAGCTCTAAGCGGCTTCACAATCAAGAAGCACCTGAGGGCTCCAATGCCCAACAACGCAATGTCAAGAAGACCGCCAACAGGTACAAGGAGCCAGTTCTTGGCATGGATGATATGCCTCAATCCGAGTTCATCATTCGAAGGAGGATTAACCCCTATGTGAAGCCTCGTGAGAATGTCAGAGGGAATGAGCTGTTTTGGACCAAGCAGCAGAATCTCATCTACATCGATGTGATCAAGTCCAAGCACAACATCTATGTTCCAATGAAGTGGATTGATATGAATCATCTGAGGAAGGACCAGGAATACTTTGGTGATGCATTGTACATGGTGGAGCAGTTTGGCATTGAAGACTTCATCACGTTCCACATGGACTTTAACTCGGAGCTTGTGGCACAGTTCTTTGCTTCCGTCCACTTCCACACGGATAGGGAACGGACTATGACTTGGATGACCAATGGGAAGAGGTTGTCTGCTACTTGGAAGGAATTCATGGAGATGCTGCATGTTCATGATGAGGGGCTCGATGTGCCCATCGGTGCCTGCCCTCACGACAACCCAGAGTCCGCCAACAAGAACAAGCTTCAACCGTTCCTTGTGGAGAAGAAGTTACCCAATGGCATGCAGTCTTGGGTGCTCAACCCTTTCCTCGATGTCATGCGCCGGATCTTCTGCAACACTCTCTTTTCCGCACATTGGTGATAAGGATAAGGTGCATGCTTATCTAGTGGATATGATGCTTCTTTTGGAGGAGGCGCGTCGTCATACTACCCAGCCTCTGGACATCTCTCATATCATGTGGGTTGAGCTCCGGTTTGCGGTATACAATCGCAAAGTTCCCATCTATGGTCCATACCTGCATCTCCTGATCTCGAAGACTTGGGAGAAGATGTATCGGAGGAGGATTTTTCTGCTCCAAGCTGGGTTCGCCACGAGCCTATCAAGCTGCATCAGAAGAACAAGTGGGCAAATACCACTACTAGGGCTGAGGCTGCTAGGATGAATGTGGATGAGGACGAGGTTGAGGAGGAGGAGGCTGAGGATAGTTCTACAGGGTATGCTCATCCATCGACTGAGCCCTCTTGGGCTAAGAAGCTGAAGGGAAAGATGAAGACCCTGTTCTGCATGCAGGCCAAGGGGCGGTACAGGACCCATGTTGCTTCCAAGGAGAGTCGCCAGCGTGACAAGAGGATCTTGAGGATGTTCGGTGAGATTGTGGAAAGCGGGTCAGAGAAGAACATCACTCCTGAGACTGGATGACCAAGGAGGGCTATCAGTGGACCGAGTCAGAGGAGGAGTCCATTCCCGCCACCGAGACCGATGAGGAGCGTGTCGGGTGATCTCTGCAGAGGATGCTACCACCTGTGTTGTAGGTGTCCTCTCTGCCTTTTTGGTGTCTCGATGCCAAAGGGGGAGAGAGTGTAGGATTTTCGTGTCTCTTTGTTTTCGTTTCGTTGGACCTTCGTTTGTGTTGCTTTGGTTTGTTGGTTTGCGCTTGTGTTCGTGAGTCCCGGAGACTATCATATGGTGTAAGACATATGCACTCAAGCTTATCTTATTGTCTTTTATGCTTAGTAATTCGTGAGCCTATGCTATCTTGTGCCCGTTACTTTATGCTCATATTCATTACCTTGTCTCCATGCTTAGTGTCATTTATATATTGTTGCAAGGAATGCCTTGTCTATAAAATATAGGGGGAGTGTTAATCCTAGCATGTGTGCTGTGTAGTCCAAAGCATATATATAGAGTGCACACATCTGGGGGAGCCTGTCTATATTTTGTAGATGTTGGGTTTGCTTATGTTCATTTTCGTATCCTTATATGCAAATCCCGTATTGTCATCAATCCACCAAAAAGGGGGGATTGTAAGGGAATATTTCTCCCTATGTGGTTTTGGTGATTGATGACAATGCATTTGTGGACTAATCGTGTGCATTGAGCATTTCAGATATCTCATGTCTAGGCACAAGATGTTTCGTTGCCCCTTGGAGCCTAGTGAAGACGGAATTTCTCTATGTTTCTTTTCGGTGGATTTGAGTCGTAGGAAATCTGTACTATTAAGAGGGGGTCTGCTTCGGAAAGATTAGGGTGGAACCTACACGTACATGTCTGTCCCTTTGCACCACCTTTCCTTTGCTTCTTTGGAGCACCGGTCGTTTATCCGTGTCTTTGTAATGAAGGACTCCAAGTGGTAGTTGCTGTGGCATGCGGTAGTACTCCTCAAGGGAGCAGTAGTACCGCAGTGGCCCACGGTAGTACCGACCAGGGACGTGGTAGTACCGCTCCTCAGGCGCGGTAGTACCATGACCTCTAGCCCAGCACATCAACATGCGTAGAAGTAGGGGCGGATGTAATTTTTTACATCCGCGCCCTACGCGGTAGTACCGCTACCTGCATGCGGTAGTATCGTGTCAGATTTTTGCACAGATCGAAACTCAGCGGAAGTAGCCATGGATGTAATTTTATTAGTCCATGCCTTCCTAGCCTAGTCGAACCCTGCCTTGCGGTAGTACCACAAGGACGTGCGGTAGTACCGCTCTGGAGGTTCTACCGCTCATTGCATCAACGCAACAGGGCCTCGTCTGGTCTCTACCGCGGAAGCGGTAGTTCCACACCGCCTAGCGGTAGTACTGCAAGGCCTTGCGGTAGTACCGCAAGTTGGTGCAATAGTACCGCATGTCTCGGGCTGAATAAGTGGGTAACGGTTGGATTTTTCCTCTCACTATATAAGGAGGGTCTTCCTCTCCGAGTTGACTACCTCTTCTATCCCCAAGCTCCATTGTTGCTCAAAGCTCCATTTTCGCCCGATCTGTCTCCCTAGCCAATCAAACTTGTTTATTCTCTAGGGATTGGTTGAGAAGGCCTCGATCCACACTTCCACCAAGAGAAATTTGATTCACCCCACTAATCCCTTGCGGATCTTGTTACTCCTTGGTGTTTGAGCACCCTAGACGGTTGAGGTCACCGCAGAGCCATTGTCCATTGTGGTGAAGCTTCGTGGTGTCGTTGGGAGCCTCCAATTAAGTTGTGGAGATTGCCCCAACCTCGTTTGTAAAGGTTCGGTCGCCACCTCCAAGGGCACCAATAGTGGAATCACGACATCTCACATTGTGTGAGGGCGTGAGAATAATATGGTGGCCCTAGTGGCTACTTGGGGAGCATTGTGCGTCCACACCGCTCCAACGGAGACGTACTTCCTCTCAAAGGGACGGAACTTCAGTAACACATCCTCGTCTCCACCGACTCCACTCTTGGTTATCTCTCACCTTTACTTGTGCAAGCTTATATTGTGTTGTATCCATTGCTTGCTTGTGTGCTTGTTATTGTTGCATCATATACGTTGCTCACCTAGTTGCATATCTAGATAACCTACTTTGATGCAAAGTTTAATTTGGTAAAGAAAAGTTAAAAAATGTTAGTTGCCTATTCACCCCCCTCTAGTCAACTATATTGATCCTTTCAGCACCTCTTTGCCTTCGTAGCTTGGTAGGGGAGGTTTCCAAGCGGGGGGCTAGTAAACTTTGATGGAGGGATAAATGTTTTTTTGCGGGTAGGGACAAAAATTGTTGATAATCATCCATTCAACCCGAGCATAGTGTACTCCACATTGACGTGCTACAATATTGGTCCTCTAAATATCAAGAACAATTAGCAGCCTTTGGTCTCTCTTACTAATTATCACATGCATATCTCTTGGAGATGTTTACCTGAGTGGGAACGGTTTACCAAGCAAGTTACGTGCGGAGAACTTTGGCCTCTCTTACTAATTATCACAAGCGGTCACATGCATATTTCCAAGTGAGTTAGACAGGGCAGGGGCACGGTTTACCTGGACTAATGGACAGGTGGCCCCTACCCAAAGTGTCTTGGATTGGGTGTTTATGTCACCTGAGTGGAAACTTCGGTTCCCCTAGGTACCTTGCAGGCGATCACACGCGCCATGAACCCCACCACATTTTCGATTTAAGACCTTCTAGCTTCGCCAGGTCGGTTTCATTACTGCAGTGAAGGAGCATTGGGTGGCGGCCAGGGTGGAACCGCACCGAGCTATGTCGATGCTGGATGAGTGGCATCACCTTGCCAAACACTCTAGACGGTTCATTAAAGGTTGGGGTGCTAATGTGGGGCGAGACCTTAGGGTCCATAAGGGAGCCTTACTTGCGAAGATTCCGGTTCTCGACCTGCGTGCGGATGGTAGTGGTCTCTCGTCCAATGAGTGGGCTTTACTATACAGTCTCAAAGATGCTCTGATGGACATCTATGCCAAGGAGGAGGAATATTGGCGGCAGCGGGGATCCATGAACTGGATTTTGTTCGGTGATGCCAACACGGCCTACTTCTAGACCATCGCTCATGGCCAGATGATGTACCATACCCCTATTAAGGGATGGAGATCGGATGCTGCAGGATCCGGATGTGATCCGGAGCCATGTAGATGGGTTCTACAAGGCGTTATTCCCCAAACTACGTGGGGGGGGGGGCATTGCCCTTGTGGATAATATTTGGGTGGCTCAACAATGGATATCCCACGAGGAGAATAATTTCTTGCTTGCGTCCTTTGATGAAGCTGGGGTTGAAGCCTTCTTCAAGTCGATGAATCCCGCCTCGGCCCCGGGCCCCGATGGTCTGCCAGTAAGCCTTTTCCAAATGTTCCGGTCGACCATCAAGGAGAATATCATTGCCTTGTTCCTCAGATTTTATAAAGGAACATTGGATGTGTCGCGCCTGAACTATGAGGTTATCTCGTTGATCTCTAAGGTTTCGGGGGCATTGGATATTCAGTAGTTTCGCTCAATCACAGTTCTAAATGTGATCTTTAGGATTCTGGCCAAGGGTACGCCACCACGGAGGCTGATGGGGCACACACTAGCGAGACGCTAAATCAGTGTAGACAGCCCGACCTTTCACGGCGATACAAGATCAACACTTCTTTTCCTGTGTTCCTTCTCGCAACCTCCAATAACAATCTCTACCCGTGCACGATCAGTACACGAACAAAAATAATGATCCCCTTGAATCAGCACGTAGGCGTCGATGTGATGATCAACCCTTCATCGCTAATAGATTCCCTCGAAGGAAAATCATAAAAATTAATCAAGATTGGATCGCCCCAAACATGGACGTTTCTGACTTTTTTTATAACTCACAAAATCTCAAAACTAGTATGTTTACACGGCCATAGCCTGGCTATTATATGCCACACCTACGCAACTCCAAGTCTATCTAGAAACTTAAAACTCCAACCATCTTACGATGTGCTAACCATAAAAAAACGAATCCTAACTTGGAAAAGAGCTAGCGCGTAGACACAAAATAAAATAAGAAATCCTAACAAATTAACTCTAGGACTCTGCTTTTCACAAGTTTACATTACATGGAGGGGTATGAAAATTAGGCTCCACCATAGCCAGTGCAGGCTCCTCCTTTACCTCTTGTATTTTCTTGTGCTCCGGAATAAATTGATGCCGTTCCAATTTCCTTTTAGTTTGGAAACTAATATGATCTCTTGCATTTTATGTGTACGTGACTTTCTTTCTGTCTTTTCTTTGATCAAGCCTGATTGTATACCTCTAGATTCCATGCGTTTAGGACTATGCACCAATTTGTCAATACCATCTCTTGAATCCAAAGCACGCATCATATAACTGGCCGCTGGTCTGCAGTTACAAAATTAATTCTCGGTCCACAAAGTTGTCGCACACGACCATCGTTTCCTCGGCGAAATCTGGCCGCATGCATGGCATTATTTTCCACAATGTTTTCAAGGCTTGACTCATTAACTAGCTCAGCTTTAATAGAATTATTGGTCAATGGTGCTATGCCCATATCATTCTCCCTCCCTTAGAAGAGAAACCGTTCTCGGTTTCGAGTCAATTTATTTGGTCAACCTTTCTTTCCAGGATTTGCATCTCTATTGTGATTGCACTGTGTGTCATTGGTTTCAGCACACGCTTTCTTCCATCATGCATGAACATGTATGTGTTGGATCTGCTGGCATGCACTGCATCACGATCAAACTGCTATGGTCTTCCCAACAACAACTGACACACGTCCATCGACACGACATCACAATCCACCTTATCAATATAATCTCCAACTGCAAATGTCACACGTACCTTATGTGTAATCTTTAATTTCCCAGAATTATATAGCCACTCCACATGGTGCGGTTGCGGGTGCCGCCACATGGATAAACCCAATTCTGGCACGAGATCTTTGCTAATGGCATTAGTAAAACTGCCGCCATCAGTTATCATCTTACATGCACGGTCCTTGATCATGCACTGTGTTTTAAAAACACTCCACCGCTGCCCCTTTGCACCACAATCATCTTTCACCTTCTCCACCAAAAGATTTAGCCCCTCTATCGGTCCAATATTTTTTCCCTTTATTTCTTCTTGCTCTTCTCTTCTTTTCAGCAAACGACTTTTTCAGTCTGAAACAAATACATCTGCTGGCATTGGAGTAAAACAAACTCGTTGGCCCTTCCATGATAGTGAATAAGTATTTTTCTTGGAATTCTGAACAACTCCGATGCACTTGCACCATGGATTTCCAAGTAGCATATGGCATGACACCATGGCAGAAGACAAACATAAAAAAATTCCGCACAACAATATTTTCCCAAATCAAAAATTAGCAAAATTCGATGCGTGGTTTTTATTTCACCTTTGAACCACTTCAGTGTGTACGGTCTTTCCAGAGGTGCCATATTCAGTCCCAATTTGTCCACCACCTCGATGCTCACCATGTTGACCGCAGAACCTTCATCGATCGTCAAGTTGACACACCGTTCCTTCATGACGCAACGTGTGTGAAAAAGAACAACCTCGCCGATGCATTCCTCCTCCATCAGTATGTTCCTGCTCAACACCTCCATACTCGCCTCCGTAAATGATATTGCAAACTGAATCGCCGTGACTAACCTTAGCTCCAAATACCACTTGATGGGCACAGACTAGCGAGACACTAAATCAGTGTAGACGGCCCGACCTTTCACGGCCATACAAGATCAACACTTCTTTCCTTGTGTCCCTCCTCACAGCCTCCAATAACAATATCTACCCGTGCACGATCAGTACACGAGCAAAAATAATAACCCCCTTGGATCAGCATGCAGACGTCGATGTGATGATCAACCCTTCATCGCTAATAGATTCCCTCGAAGTAAAATCACAGGAAATAATCAAGATTGGATCGCCTCAAACATGGACGTTTCTGACTCTTTTTATAGGGAAACGTTTCCCTACGACACGCCGGCCGAACGCTCAGCCGGTCGCTGATGAGTCATACGTCCACTTGAATAAACACGCGCCTGGTTTCTCACGGGGCCACGATTGCTAGCCTAGCCCACCTGGCCCACCACCGCTCGTTCCTCTCTCGATCCTTATCCCGTACAGGAGATTGTTCTCGTCCACTCGTTCATCCCCTTTCTCATCCCCTACCTCCAGCTAGCGCTTACCTTCAGCCAGCACCCAAATTAAGTCGCCACAGAATCACCCCCGCTCCCATTGCAGGCCTTTTTTCATCTAGATCGGGTAGAGATGGGGCTGGCAGCCAACCACCCCGTCGCTATTGTCCATTGTGCGAGGTTGGACACTTTTGCAACCCGCACGACTGGAGATGACGGCCACCGGTGCTTCAACCGACTTACTCCTGGCGGGGGCCGGATGCTACAACCATTGGATGGAGGTGCTAGAACCGCCCAATAGAGGTGCTGCAACGACATGACAGAGATGCCACAACCAATCAACGGCGGTGCTAGGAACCGCCTGGGAGCGAAGCTGCATCCGTTCCCGGCGAAAGTGGCATCCCTTCCCGGCGAAAGTTGCATCCGTTACCGGTGAAAACTGCATCCTGTCACCGGCGGCACCGCGACAACACGCGGGAGGTGTTGGAACCGGCTGCCGGAGGTGTTGCATCCGTTTCCGGCGAAGCTACAGCCGGCGGTGCTGCAACCACATTGATCTATGCTGGAACCAAACAGCCGTCGAAGTTGTTTTGCTAGCACCGACGATTTGTTTTGCTGGAACCGGTAAATTTGTTTGCTGCTACCAGATATTTTTTTTGCTATAACCAGCGATGATGAGTATATTTTGCTAGAACTAGCGATAGTTTTTTGCTGGAACCACTATTCTTTTTTGCTTCCATCAATCACCACTAGAGCTTTTGTTGCTGAGGTTTTTTGCTGGGAAAATGGTGGTGCCAGCCGACGACGGCGGCGAGCTAGATGCGGCAGCCCTGAAGATGTTGCAGACCACGACGAGCACGCGCTGGAACCAGTCGGTGGGAGAGGTGCAGTCGTCACCGATCGAAGCTGGAACCACCGGCGGCCGTGTTGAATCTCGCCGGCGATGGCGAGACGGCGAATGTCGTCGACGATATAGCAGCCTGCACGGCAGTTATATTTTTCGTAAGGACGTACGACGGAGGATGTGCACGCCAGCGCTGGGTCAACGCGCGCTCGCTATGTGATTATTTAGACGATCGGTGGGGAAAGAAAAGTTGAAGTAGTGCTAATCGAACGGTTAAAAAAGACAAATCGCCGGCGCCTATCACTCGCCATTTTTTTTATAAACTTCTTCTCCTTTATTCATTCATAAATAAAGTAGCATCGTTTACAAATAAAAGGATAACCTCATCGGGCGTTATCCATCCAAACCCTCGGAGAAGAAAACCTAGCTAACCTTGCTAGTTCAGGGGCGCCTATCACTCGCCATTTTATAACTCATAAAAACTCAAAACCGATATGTTTACACGGCCATAGTCTGGCTTTTATATGCCACACCTATGCAACTCCAAGTCTATCTAGAAACTTAAAACTCCAACCATCTTACGATGTGCTAACCATAAAAAAAACGAATCCTAACTTGGAAAAAGCTAGCGCATAGACACAAAATAAAATAAGGAATCCTAACAAATTAACTCTAGGACTATGCGATCACAAGTTTACATTACATGGAGGGGTACGAAAATTAGACTCCACCATAGCCAGTGCAGGCTCCTCCTTTGCCTCTTGTATTTTCTTGTGCGCCAGAATAAATTGATGTTGTTCCAATTTCCTTTTACTTTGGAAACTAATATGATCTCTAGGCATTTTATGTGTACGTGACTTTCTTTCTATCTTTTCTTTGATCAAGCCTGATTGTACACCTCTAGATTCCATGCGTTTAGGACTATGCACCAATTTTATCAATACCATCTCTTGAATCCAAAGCACACATCATATAACTGGCCGCTGGTGTGCCAGTTACAAAATTAATTCTCGGTCCACAAAGTTGTCGCACACGACCATCGTTTTTTCGACGAAATCTGGCCGCATGCATGGCATTATTTTCCACAACGTTTTCAAGGCTTGACTCATTAACTAGCTCAACTTTAATAGAATTATCGGTCAATGGTGCTACGCCCATATCAGC
This sequence comes from Triticum aestivum, assembly GCF_018294505.1. Classification (NCBI taxonomy): domain Eukaryota; kingdom Viridiplantae; phylum Streptophyta; class Magnoliopsida; order Poales; family Poaceae; genus Triticum; species Triticum aestivum. Next base: position 154,543,998 of record NC_057795.1, on the reverse strand, counting down.
GGCCCTGCTTGCCCCTCGGATTCTTCATCCTAACCAGACGATGTTCACCAAGGGACGATATATTTTAGATGGGATCCTCGTCCCGCACAAGGTCCTTCATGAGGTTAAAAGGAAACACCTACGCGCGATTTTCTTTAAGATTGATGTCCATAAGGCATATGATACAATCCACTGGTCCTTCCTTCGGGAGGTGATGTCGAAGCGGGGCTTCGACTCGCATTAGATTGCGCGTGTTATGCAGCTAGTGTAGAGCGGACACACGGCGATCAATATCAATGGGGAGGTTGGTCCCTATTTCCACACGGATCAAGGGGTGCGACAGGGAGATCCCTTGTCACCCTTCTTATTCAACCTTGTAGTCGACGCCATGGCGGCTATGTTGGACCTAGCAACAGCCACATTAGGGCATCTGCCCGCACCTCATTGGAGAAGGGGGACTTACCCACCTTAAGTACGCGGATAACACAATCCTGATGGTCGAAGGCTCAGACCAGGACATTCAACATCTTAAGTTCCTCCTCCCGTGCTTCCAAGAAATGTCGGTATTGACAATAAACTTCACGAATAGCAAAGTGATGGTGTTAGGCTACATCGCGGAGGAATCCCTCCGCATAGCCAATCGACTTAATTGTCGACAAGGATCATTCCCAACTACCTATCTCAGCTTGTCGATTAGTGATTCTCGTCTCCAGGAAAAGGACCTCTGCACTACTGTATCCAACGTTCAACATCGAGTCGAACCATGTCAAGGGTGATGGATTTTCAAGGCAGCGAGGGTAGTCTTGATGAACTCATCCATGATTAGCCTGTTGATGTATATGATGGGATTCTATAGCTTGCATGAATCCCTTCTTCAGCAAATTGCCATATACCTGTCCAGATTCCTCTGGGCAAGGCAGGGTGATCGGCAGAAATACCACCCGGTTAAATGGTTTGAGATATGTAAGCTCAAGGACCAGGGCGGCCTGGGGGTCATCTCCTCGAAGCGAATGAATATCACCCTTCTATCCAAGTGGCTGTGGTTCATTAAGACCGGTGAAAGGGGGATTGTGGTTTGAGATTATCCGCGTAAAGTATTTTCGTGGGTAACCCCTAGCATTCGCCCGCAGAGCGTGTGGCTCCCAATTCTGGCAGTCGATCATCCAATTGATGCCGGTTCTTTGGATAGGATCTTCGATTTGCGTTGGGTCGGGGTACCAACACATTGTTTTGGCTAGATCGATGGTTGGGTGATACGTCTCCAACGTATCTATAATTTATAAAGTTTATGCCATGTTTATTATAATTTTGTATGGTTTTGGTGCACTATTATATTATTGTTATGGACTAACTTGTTAATCTAGTGTCCAGTGCCAGTTTCTGTTTTTTGCATTTTTTATGTACTAACATATGATCCAAGTACAGAAAATATGTCAGCTCATGACTTTCCCTCATATAAAATTACAATAATGATTACCGATCTTGTTATCAATTGCCTAGGACAATTTCACACACCGATCCATCATTATTCCATAGTCAATATTTGTAATATATTGTAATATGTTTTATAACTTTATTTAGGCATCACCTATTTTTATATTTTAGGTCCCCGATATAATGCAAACATATCCTCTTTATACCCACAATGTAGTTTTATTTCTCGTTTCTAGATGAAAGTATACGCTCGGTGTATATAGAGTCGTATCAGTGGCATATAGGACTTGAGAGAATATTGATCTTACCTTTAGCTCCTTTTGGGTTCGAAATTTCATACTTATCACTTCCATCTTTGGAAATTGCCACGATAATTCCTTGCACTTGGTGATTATCAAGCTCTTTTTGGCGCTGTTGCGGGGGAGCAATAGCGTGGGGTTAATATTTCGTTTATGCTTGTTTGCTTTCTTCACTAAGTAGATTTTGTTTTTCCTTTTGTTTTTTTTGTTTTTTTCTTTAGTTGTTGTTGAAGAAACAAAAAAAAAGAAATGTAAAATACCAAAAAATTTACTTTCCTCTTGTGCCTAGCTTTGTCCGCTTGCAATCTATACACTTGTATCGGTCCACAGTTTTTTATTTCGGACATTTTCTTATTGAAAATGATTTTTTAATTTGATAAGGTCAATAAATTGAGAAAAGTTTGTAATTATAAAAGTTCATGAATTTGAAAAATGATTTGTAAAAGTTTCATAATTTTGAAAAATGATCATGAGTTTGAAAATCGCTCATGAATTTTAAAAATGTGAATTTCAAAAATATTCATGGTTTCGAATAAAGATTATGATTTAGAAAAAGTGAATTCAAAAGAGAACCATGACTTAAAAAATCACAAAGAAAAAAATCATGATTTTGAAAAAAAAATGAATTTGGAAAAAGTTCGAGAACTTCGCAAAATATGTTCATAAAGTTGAAAATAGGTTGCAAGTTTGAATAAAAAATAAAATAAGAAAAGCAAACAAAACTTGTGCTGAAAAACCCAGAAAAGGCCCGTGAAACATTCTAGATGGTTCTCAAAACAGGTAGGGACAAAAGAATGCTACTAATGTATGGCGTGAACGAGAAAGGAAGAACGAAGGTTAATGGGTCGAGCCGAAGGTCGAACGGAGGATGTGCGTTAGTTGAAAAAATAATAGGGACTGACACATAAACGTTAAATAGGAATCGTGGCTATTTTTGCCCTTTCATAAGAAAAAAACAATTTTTTGTCGGATTCTCAACCAAAAAAAACATTTGGTGTTCATACACCTAAGAAAAACCTAAAAATTGTTACTCCCCTAGAAACACCTAAATTTGCTCACTTCCCCTAAAAACCTAACTTTTCCAGTTTCCCCAAAAAGAATGTGTTAATCTATTTTTTCAACAGATTGGAATGATTAAGGTGGAAATCTATTAAATATTATATGGATGGGACAATTTAATATTACATCCAAGGATATCAATCTGCGCAAACCAACCCATGGTTGGATGGTTAGAGGGACTGTGGTATCCCCAGCCCATTAGGGCTCAAGTCCTGGTGCTCACGTTCCCGTCGACGACAAGGTGCCTACCGTGACTTTATAAATTTCAAGATGATATGCCGGCTCAGTCTTTTGGAGGTGCTTATAGGGGTAGGGTGTGCGTGTGTGCATTCATAGGGGTGAGTGTATGCTCGTGTATAGGAGCGCTTGCGTCTGTACTGTGTTCAAGAAAAAAAAAAGAAAAAAAAATATCAATCCGCATAAATAAGTAGTTTACCGCATAAATAAGTAGTTTACATTTAGTTTCGTTTAGTCAATCAATCCTCGAATTGTAGGTCCTAAAGATAGCGCCGTAGAGTGGTGGGCAAGATAATTCTTTCTTTTGTACTCTGTTTTATGATGAGTTATTTCATAGAGCACTTTTAATAGTTATAGTTCATGCGGCTCTAAATTACGAGGTGCTTAAATTCTAGTTATGACAATGATATGACTGATAATCAGAAGCGAGAGGCTCTGCTCTCAGAACTTGACCTCCTCGATTCGATTGATGGGAGAAAAAAAAGGTTACGAGCGGCAGAGCACGCACAAGTCTATCAACGTCAACTCAGCCGCACTTTGGACCGATCCTATGAATAAGAGGCATTATATATCGGGGTGTTTCTTTTTTGCTGAAAGGTCTAAGGCAATATATGTATTAGATAAAATCAACACTTTTTTTCACTTACAAGAACTTTGATACAACAATAAGAAATTACAGACATATCCTTGAAGAAATCGTCACCGTCTTCCTTCTATATCCACCGATGGCGTGCCCTCGGCAGTGCTCACTGCCCGCGCTCCTCATGCCGTCACCACCTTTGACCTCGCGTTGCGCTTTGCGAAAAGTGACTGACGCGGTGGCACAAAAAATTTCAGGCACCTAATGTTTAGCAAAACAGCCAAAAGAAAAATAAAAAATTTCTCCAAAGGGCACCTTTTTGGCTAGTAAACTTCGATGGAGGGATAAATGGTTTTTTTTGTGGTAGGGACAAAAATTGTTGATAATCATCCATTCAACCCCAAAGCATAGTGTACTCCACAATGACGTGCTACAATATTGGTCCTCTAAATATCAGGAACAATTACCAGCCTTTGGCCTCTCTTACTAATTATCACGTGCATATCTCTTGGAGATGCTTACCTGAGTGGGAGCGACCAATCGAGTTACTAGTGGAGACCTTTGGCCTCTCTTACTAATTATCACAACCGGTCACATGCATATTTCCAAGCGAGCTAGACAGGGTAGGGGCTCGATTTACCTGGACTAATAGACAGGTGGCCCCTACCCAAAGTGTCTTGGATCAGGTGTTTATGTCACCCGAGTGGAAACTTCGGTTCCCCCTAGCTACCTTGCAGGCGATCACACGCATCGGATCTGACCGTGCCCCCCTCCTTCTATCCTCGAAGGATGAATGACCACGACCCCCACCGCGTTTTCGGTTTGAGACCTTCTAGCTTTGCCAGGCCGGTTTCATTACTGTAGTGAAGGAGCATTGGGTGGCGTCCAGGGTGGAACCGCACTGAGCTATGCCGGTGTTGGATGAGTGGCATCACCTCGCCAAACGCTCCAGACAGTACATTAAAGGCTGGGGTGCTAATGTGGGGCGAGACCTTAGAGTCCAGAAGGGAGCCTTACTTGCGAAGATTCAGGTTCTCGACCGGCGTGCAGATGGTGGTGGTCTCTCGTCCGATGAGTGGGCTTTACGATACATTCTCAAAGATGCTCTGATGGCCATCTACGCCAAGGAGGAGGAATATTGGCGGTAGCGGGGATCCATGAACTAAATTTTTTTCGGCGATGCCAACATGACCTACTTCCAGGCCATCGCTCATGGCCAGATGATGTACCATACCCGTATTATGGGATGGAGATCGGATGCTGCAGGATCCGGATGTGATCCGGAGCCATGTAGATGGGTTCTACAAGGCGTTATTCCCTGAACGACCTAGGGGTGGGGGCGGGGCATTGCCCTTGCGGATAATATTTGGGTGGCTCAACAATGGATATCCCAGGAGGAGAATAATTTCTTGCTTGCGTCCATTGATGAAGCAATGGTTGAAGCTTTCTTCAAGTCGATGAATCCCGCCTCGGCCCCGAGACCCGATGGTCTGCTAGTAAGCCTTTTCCAAATATTCTGGTCGACCATCAAGGGGGGTATCCTTGCCTTGTTCCTCGGATTTTCTAGAGGAACGTTCGATGTGTCGCGCCTGAACTATGAGATTATCTCGTTGATCTCTAAGGTTTCGGGAGCATCGGATATTTGGTAGTTTCGCTCGATCACGGATCTAAATGTGATCTTTAGGATTCTGGCCAAAGGGTACACCACTACGGCGGCCCTGCTTGCCCCTCGGATTCTTCATCCTAACCAGACGATGTTCACCAAGGGACAATATATTTTAGAAGGGATCCCCGTCCTGCACAAGGTCCTTCATGAGGTCAAAAGGAAACGCCTACGCGCAATTTTCGTTAAGATTGATTTTCATAAGGCATATGATACAGTCCACTGGTCCTTCCTTCGGGAGGTGATGTCGACGCGGGGCTTTGACTCCCATTGGATTGCGTGTGTTATGCAGCTAGTGTCGAGCGGGCGCATGGTGATCAATATCAATGGGGAGGTTGGCCCCTATTTCCACACGGATCAAGGGGTGCGACAGGTAGATTCCTTGTCACCCTTCTTATTCAACCTTGTTGCCGATGCCATGGCGGCTATGTTGGACCTAGCAAAAAGGGCCAGCCATATTAGCGGCATCTGCCTGCACTGCTGCACCTCATTGGAGAAGGGGGACTTACCCACCTTCAATACGTGGATGACGCAATCCTAATAGTCGAAGGCTCAGATGTGGACATTCAACATCTTAAATTCCTCCTCTTGTGCTTCCAAGAAATGTTGGGATTGACAATAAACTTCACGAAGAGCGACGTGATGGTGTTAGGCTACATCGCGGAGGAATCCCTCTGCATAGCCAATGGACATAATTGCCGACTAGGATCATTCCCAACTAACTATCTTGGCTTGTCGATTAGTGATTCCCGCCTCCAGGAAAATGACCTCCGCACTACTGTATCCAAGGTTCGACATCGAGTCTGAACCATGGCAAGGGTGATGGATTTTGAAGGCAGCGAGGATAGTCTTGATGAACTCGTTCATGATTAGCCCATTGATGTATATGATGGGATTCTATAACTTGCGTGAATCCCTTCATCAGGAAGTTGCCATATACCTGTCCAAATTCCTCTAGGCAAGCCAGGGTGATCGGCAGAAATACCACATGGTTAAATGGTTTGAGATATGTAAGCTCAAGGACCAGGGCGGCCTGGGGGTCATCTCCTCGAAGCGGATTAATAAAGCCCTTCTATCCAAGTGGCTGTGGTGCATTGAGACCGGTGAAGGGGGGTTGTGGTTTGAGATTATGCACTCAAAGTATTTTTCATGGGTAACCCCTAGCATTCGCCCGCAGAGCGGGTGGCTCCCAATTCCGACAGTCTATCATCCAATTGATGCCAGTTCTTTGGATAGGATCTTCGATTTGCGTTGGGTCGGGGTACCAGCACATTGTTTTAGCTAGACCGATGGTCGGGTGATACGTCTCCAATGTATCTATAATTTATAAAGTATTTATGCCATGTTTATTATAATTTTGTATGGTTTTGGTGCACTTTTATATTATTGTTATGGACTAACTTATTAATCTAGTGGCCAGTGCCAGTTCCTGTTTTTTGCATGTTTTTTATGGACTAACATATGAGCCAAGTACAGAAAGTATGTTAGCTCATGACTTTCCCTCCTATAAAATTGCAATAATGATTACCGATCTTGTTATCAATTGCCTAGGACAATTCCACACACCGATTATTCATTATTCCACACTTGATATTTGTAATATATTGTAATATGTTTTAAAGGCAGCACCTATTTTTATATTTTAGCTCCTCGATATCATTCAAAGCTATCCTCTTTATATTCAGGGGTGGCCCTCACCGCTTCTCCCCTCACTGCCAGGTGCGGGATCTACAATAGGTGTCGCCGCTGGCGAGAGCCTCATCTTCTTGGCGATGGGGTTAGCCAACTCTATTTTCCTTGCTGGCATGATGTCTACTACACAACTTGTTCTTGTAGACTCGTGTTGAGCCTCCAAACGCAGAGTTTTGTAGGACAGTAGCAAATTTCCCTCAAGTGGATGACCTAAGGTTTATCAATCCCTGGGAGGCGTAGGATGAAGATGGTCATTCTCAAACAACCCTGCAACCAAATAACAAAGAGTCTCTTGTATCCCCTACACACCAAATACAATGACAAATTGTATAGGTGCACTAAGTCGGTAAAGAGATGGTGATAAAAGTGTAGTATGGATGGTAGAAGTATATTTTTTATAATCTGGATAAATTAAAACAACAAGGTAGCAAATGATAAAAGTGAGCACAAACGGTATTGCAATGCTTGAAAATGAGGCCTAGGGTTCGTACTTTCTCTAGTGCAATCTCTCAACGATGCTAATATAATTGGATTATATAATCATCCCTCAACGTGCGATAAAGAATCACTCCAAAGTTCTTATCTAGCAGAGAACATAAGAAGAAATTGTTTGTAGGGTACGAAACCACCTCAAAGTTACTCTTTCTGATCAATCTTTCTAAGAGTTTGTACTAAAATAACACCAAGTTATCCTTTTCGGTCGATCTATCCAAGAGTTCGTACTAAAATAACACCATATGATACACATCAACCAACTCTAATGTCACCTAGATATTCCAGTGTCACCACGAGTATCCGTGAGTTGATTATACGATATGCATCAAAAAAATTAGATTCATTATACTCAATCCAACACAAATAACCTCAAAGAGTGCCCCAAGATTTCTACCGTAGAAACAAAGACGAGAACGTGCATCAACCCTTATGCATAGATTACCCCAATGTCACCTCGGGAATCCGTGAATTGAGAACCAAAACACATATCAAGTGAATCAATATGATACCCCATCATCACCACATGTATTCATAGCAAGACATACATCAAGTGTTCTCAAATCCATAAAAGTATTCAATCCGATAATAACGAAATCTCAAAGTGAAAACTCAATTCATCACAACAAGATAGAGAGGGGAAAACACCATATGATCCAATTATATTAACAAAGCTCGCGATACATCAAGATTGTGCCATCTCTATAACACGCGAGAGGGAGAGATTAAACACATAACTATTGGTACAAACCCTCAGCCTCGAGGGTGGACTACTCCCTCCTCATCATGGTGGCCATAGGATGATAAAGATGGCCTCCGATGATGATTTCCCCCTCCAGCAGGGTGCCAGAACAGGGTCCTAATTGTTTTCTCGTGGCTTTAGAGGCTTATGGTGGTGGTGTCATGGTTCTAAGTCTGACAGTAGTGTAGGGGGGGTAGGAATGGAGAGGCAAGATCCTAGCTATGGAGTAGTTGTATACACAAGGGATTTACGAGTTCAGGCCCTTCTCGGAGGAAGTAACAGCCCTACATCTCGGAGACCGGAGGCGGTCGACTGGATTATATGCGTATGAGTTACAGGGGTGCGAACCCTTTACACTAAGGAGGGGGTGGCTTATATAGAGTTTGCCAGACCCCTCCGGCCCTCAGTTATGTAGGGCTTAAAGTACATTAAGACCTGAAGTTACTGGTAACGCTACAACTAAAGTGCTATGATGACCATAAAAGCTACTTAATGACCGACCGTTTGCATGCAGAGGGACTTTAGATCTCCCGGCCGTCGAGTGGTTGGCTTCAGGGTCGAGTGGTTGGCTTCATGCTCGAGTGTCTTCGAGTCTGTCGAGTGGAACACTTCTGAGTCGATTGACAGGTGGTTTCTTCTAGACATGTCCTTGGGTAGGGTAGTTTGGACGGGTCCATGACCCTACCCTAGGTACATAGCTTCATCATTAGCCCCCGAATGGATCGAGGTTTGAGTGGGGAAGGAGTTGAGAACTCTTCCGACCCATTTTTCGTGCTATGAGTATGCCTTGTTCTGGATCCATGAACTTTAGGTGACGGCACCAACTTCTTTTTCAGTCGCCTTGATCCATTCTTTGTATCCTCGAGTGAATTTCTTTACTTGAAAAGCTCCGAGTGATGATGTGGAGGGGATCCTCCGTCTGACCAGTTGTTCTGCTGCTCGCGGATTTTGCGGGATTTGAATTTCGGGAAGCGGACGGGGCGGGGGAGGCCACAGTAATCGGATGGGATAAGGCAGGGACACCTCGATCTCCATGCCACCTTTTTCGCCACGTATCGCACGCGCGACTGTTGCGGGATTTGATAGGATCGCCCGGGCCTACAAGTCAGTCACTCGGAAGTAACCTTATATAAGGTGCCGGACGGGGTTTTTTGAATAGTGCGTTCTCATTTCCTCCTCTCTTCCTCAGACTCATCCGCCTTGTTCACTTCCATCTCAGTGCCGCTGCCCCGTGTGCACCCCGCCGGTGACGATGGTGAAAGAGAAGACGGCGGCCTTGGAGCGGACGAAGAAGGTGACGGCGAAGGCGAAGGGAAGGGCGACCAGCCGAGGCGGATCTTCATTGAGGGTCGGCCTGCCGCAGGGCTGGATCCAGGGCGACTGGATCTGCTCGATGATTTGTCAAGCAGATCTTGATGACCTGGCCGATGGAGGACTGATCCCCCACGGATCGGCGCAGCTCCCGGGGAAGGAGTCTGAGCCGCAACCTCAGTAGGGTGAGTTTGTTCTCTTGGCCACCCATGTCGACCGTGGGTTTTCTTTGCCGCCTCACCCTTTCTTTCGGGGATTTCTGAATTTCTTTGGGGCGCAACTCCACCACTTCACACCCAACACCATCATGTACCTCACTCCTTTCGTGTCTTTGTGCGAGAATTTCTTGGGTTGTCGGCCTCATTGGGGTCTTTTCAAGCACATCTTCACATGTCGCTCCCAGACGGTGAAAAAGGCCAATCCGAGTGACGAGAGAACACAAGTGATTCAGATGTGTGGGGGTCTTGGGGTTCAGATGAGGGGGAAAAGTGCTTTTCCGGCCATGATCCTACCCGACTCGGTCCATGGATGGCACTCGACCTGGTTCTACTGCAAAGACCAGCCGATGCCAGGGCAGTCGACCGGACTCCCTCCTTTTTCCATGGACCGAGTGAGGAAGCCTTCCTCTTTGAAGGTGATCCCGGAAGAGAAGGCGCAAGTTAAGGTGCTGGTCGAGCGTGTTGTCCAGCTTATCCGTGACGGGGTGACCGACATGGACCTCTTGGAGGTCTTCCTCCGACGACGCATCCAACCGCTTAAAGCTCGAGACCATCCGATGTGGTTGTATTCTGGCACTGAGGACACCACTCGGATCCACCCGAAAGAGATTGACGAGGCCACGCTGGAGAGGTGGCTGGCGAGCATCACAGGGAACAAGGACAACCCTCGAGGCGCCAGGAGGATTCCTCCACTCGACCAACCATACGACGAAGACAAGGTCCAATTCTGCATCTCTGACTGTGATCCTGCTTTCTTCATTCTGTTTGCTTGAAATCAGTCGACTGACTTTTTTATTGTTTGTTGTCTTCTAGGCCACTACCGAGATGTACTCGATGCCCAACGGGGCGCAAGAACAGGCTGAGGAGGAAGAGGCAAGCGGAGGTGAAAGTGAGGAGGAGTGGCAATCTGATGGTGAGGGGGAAGAGGATGACGATGGCTCCAGTGAAGAGGAGGAGGAGGAAGTCGATCCTCCTCGCATGGAAAGGTGATCCAAGCTCATCCACGATCCCGCGAGCGAGCGTGGCAAAGCGATTGCACCCGTTGGGCAATCGTCAAAGCGCCCTTGGGCGGTGAGGGAGTCCTGGATTAGGTAGTGTCCGGATGGCCGGACTATGACCTTTGGCCGGACTCCTGGACTATGAAGATACAAGATTGAAGACTCCATCCCGTGTCCGGATGGGACTTTCCTTGGCGTGGAAGGCAAGCTTGGCGATACGATATGAAGATCTCCTCCCATTGTAACCGACTCTGTGTAACCCTAGCCCTCTCCGGTGTCTATATAAACCGGAGAGTTTTAGTCCGTAGGATGAACAACAATCATACCATAGGTTAGCTTCTAGGGTTTAGCCTCTCGGATCTCGTGGTAGATCCACTCTTGTACTACCCATATCATCAATATTAATCAAGCAGGAGTAGGGTTTTACCTCCATCGAGAGGGCCCGAACCTGGGTAAAAACATCGTGTCCCTGTCTCCTGTTACCATCCGCCTAGACGCACAGTTCGGGACCCCCTACCCGAGATCCGCCAATTTTGACACCGACATTGGTGCTTTCATTGAGAGTTCCTCTGTGCCGTCACTTTTACGCCCGATGGCTTCTTCGACCATCAATCACGACGCGGTCCAGGGTGAGACTTTTCTCCCCGGACAGATCTTCGTATTCGGCGGCTTCGCACTGCGGGCCAACTCGCTTGGCCATCTGGAGCAGATCGAAAGCTACGCACTTGGCCATCAGGTTAGGTTTGGAAGCTTAAACTACACGGCCGACATCCACAGGGACTTGATCTTCGACGGATTCGAGCCATGATCGAGCGGGCCACACTGTCTCGATGGGCATGATCTAGCTCCGCCGCCGGACAGCGCCCAGAGCGCCGCTCATGTGTCCGCTCCGACCATTAGCCCGGAGCCGACTGCGCTAACCAGGGACGGACGGTTAGACGCCGCCCCAGGAGCCGCAATCTCTACGGCGATAGAGCCGAATACCAGCCTAGTCCTTTGCAAGGCCCGTGACTCCAAGGTGCCGGACTCCGTTCCGGACTCCAAATCTTCCGCACCCCTTCCGATCGAACCGATTGGGCCCCGATCATGGAGTTCACCGCCGCGGACGTCTTTCAGCACTCGCCCTTTGGCGATATCCTGAATTCACTAAAGTCTCTCTCTTTGTCAGGAGAGCCCTGGCCGGATTACGGTCAGCATGGTTGGGATGCGGACGACGAAGAAATTCGAGGCCCACCCACCACCCACCTCGTAGCCACTGTCGACGATTTAACCGACATGCTCGACTTTGACTCTGAAGACATCGACGGTATGGACGCCGATGAAGGAGACGACCAAGAACCAGCACCTATAGGGAACTGGAAAGCCACCTTGTCATATGACATATACATGGTGGACACCCCCAAAGCAGGGGATGGCGAGCAAAAACGGAGGATGACCCCTCCAAGAAGCAACCCAAGCGCCGACATCAGCGGCACCGCTCTAAGTCCCACCAAAGCAAAAACGGCGATTCCGGCACCGGAGATAACAACACGCCAGACAGTGCCGAAGATAATCCCCTCCAGCAGGATTCAGTGCAGGAGGACGAAGGAGCCAGCCCTCATGAGAGAGCGGCCGACAGAGAGGTTGAGGACAACAACTATATGCCTCCCTCTGAAGACGAGGCAAGCCTCGATGACGACGAATTCGTCGTGCCAGAGGATCCCGTCGAACAAGAACATTTCAAACGCAGGCTTATGGTCACGACAAGCAGCCTCAAGAAAAAACAGCAGCAGCTTAGAGCTGACCAAGACTTGCTAGCCGACAGATGGACCGAAGTCCTGGCGGCTGAAGAGTATAAACTCGAGCGCCCCTCCAAGAGCTACCCAAAGCGCAGGCTGCTACCCCAACTTGAGGAGGAAGCAACTAAACCTACATCACCAGTGTACGATGTGCCCAATCAGCCACCCAGTGGCCGCGACAGAGAGGCCTTTAGGCCCTCGACCCAAGCCGCACCCCGGCACCGCTCAAAACATACCAGAGTACGGGGAGACGCAACAGACCTGCAAGACATATTGGAGAACAAGGCAAGGCAAGCAAGATTGATCTACGGATTGCATGGGCGCCCCACTTCACGTGACGCCAGCCGTCACGTCGGACATGATAAGTACGGCCAGGCCGAATACAACAAACCAAGCTCATCTGAGCTGCGTCATGATATAGCCCAATACAGGGGCGCCGCACACCCACTATGCTTCATAGACGAAGTAATGGATCATCAAATCCCCGAGGGCTTTAAACCCGTGAACATCAAATCATACGATGGCACAACAGATCCTGCGGTATGGATCGAGGATTATCTCCTTCATATCCACATGGCCCGTGGTGATGATCTACATGCCATCAAATACCTCCCGCTCAAGCTTAAAGGACCAGCTCGACATTGGCTTAACAGCCTGCCAGCAGAGTCAATTAGTTGCTGGGAGGACCTGGAATCCGCATTCCTTGACAACTTTCAGGGCACTTATGTGCGACCACCAGACGCCGATGACCTAAGCCACATAATCCAGCAGCCAGAGGAATCGGCCAGGCAATTCTGGACACGGTTCCTAACCAAGAAAAATCAAATAGTCGACTGTCCGGACGCCGAGGCCCTTGCTGCCTTCAGGCACAACATCCAAGACGAATGGCTTGCCCGGAACCTAGGACAGGAAAATCCGAAATCTATGGCAGCCCTCACGACACTCATGACCCGCTTCTGCACGGGCGAAGGCAGCTGGCTAGCTCGTAGCAATAACATAACCAAGACAACAATGGCAGGTCACGTCGCAACAAGCACAAGCGCCGCATTAACGGTGACAATACTGAGGATACGGCAGTCAACGCCAGATTCAGAGGCTCTAAACCCGGTGAGCGGAAGAAGCCATTCAAAAGAAACCCTCCGGGCCCATCCAACTTAGACCGGATACTCGACCGCTCGTGCCAAATACACGGCACCCCTAAACAACCAGCCAACCATACCAACAGGGATTGTTAGGTGTTCAAGTAGGCAGGCAAGTTAAGTGCCGAAACCAGAGACAAGGGGCTGCGTAGCGATGACGAGGAGGAGCCCCGGCCGCCGAACAACAGAGGACAGAAGGGATTCCCCCCGCAAGTGCGGACGGTGAACATGATATACGCAACCCACATCCCCAAAAGGGAGCGGAAGCATGCTCTCAAGGACGTCTATGCGTTGGAGCCAGTAGCCCCAAAGTTCAACCCATGGTCCTCCTGCCCGATCACTTTTGATCGAAGGGACCACCCCACTAGCATCCGTCACGGCGGATTCGCCTCATTGGTCCTAGACCCAATTATCGACGGATTTCACCTCACCAGAGTCCTAATGGACGGCGGCAGCAGCCTGAACCTGCTTTATCAGGATACAGTGCGAAAAATGGGTATCGATCCCTCAAGGATTAAACCCACAAAGACAACCTTTAAAGGCGTCATACCAGGTGTAGAAGCCAGCTGTACAGGCTCGGTTACACTCGAAGTGGTCTTCGGATCCCCGGACAATTTCTGAAGCGAAGAGTTAATCTTCGACATAGTCCCATCCCGCAGTGGTTATCACGCCCTGCTCGGATGAACCGCATTTGCAAAATTCAATGCGGTGCCGCACTACGCATATCTCAAGCTCAAGATGCCAGGACCTCGCGGAGTCATCACGGTAAATGGAAACACCGAACACTCTCTCCCAACGGAGGAGCACACGGTGGCCCTGGCAGCGGAAGTACAGAGTAGCCTCTCAAGGCAATCCTCCAACCCAGGTGTCAAACGTCCGGACAACGTCAAACGAGCCCGAAGTAACCTACAACAAATCCGGCTGGCACGTTTCGAGCAAGCATAGCAGTGCGGCCCCAACCCCAGCCCTTGCCAGATGGTGATATTGGTACCACGCGTACATAATTACGCCTTAGAGATACCATGGGCATAAGGGGAGGGGCACAACTACGGCACGCCCAGAATGCGGCTCAACCGCACTAAGGGGCTCCCTATTCTGCCGTTTCCTTTTTATACACTTTCAGGACCCAACTATTCGGAAGGCCTGTCTGGCAACACACTCGCCGAACATATGATGCAACAGCCAGGGAGAAAACAAGCTGCGTCAAATGTCCAGGTGGTCTCTATAACGAGCTTAATACCTGTTTTACTTAAAATCCTGCAGCTTGCCCCTGGAGGGGGACATGTCAAATAATCCCATCTCTTGCTTATCACACTACTTGTATCGTTCTGCTTTCGCAGCAGCCCTTTTTTAATAAACAATACATAGCTCTTATCTATTATTGTACTCATTTATTTTTTATATATACAAATATGTTCAGTCATGACATTCTGCAACCGTACACTTTGGTACGACCAATACACCAGGGGCTTAAGCACCCCATAACATGGTGTGAGAAGACCGAACACTCTCATGAGTGCGGCACCCCGAACTTATAGCACTATATGCATCGGCTCCGAATCATGTCTTTGGTCAATAGTTGGGTTTGCCCAGCTCCCATGTTTTGGTACCTTACGTTCCGCAATGTTGGCTAAGGTAGCGCTGGGAGAACTACTGCGATTGTGCCCCAGTTGAGCTGGGTTAACACCTCAGTAGAGAAAGCTAAAACTGACCATCATGATAGTGTGAGAGACTGGTCGCTGTCCGCGAGGTTTTTCGAGTCCTTAAAGACTTATGCCGCTTAGAGCGAGGAACCGGACTTATTTGGCCTAGGCGTGGATAGCGCCCCGAACTCGGTCTTCCGAATACTAGGGGCTTCGCCAAAATTTAAAATTATAGAATTCTATGGCTAAGTGAGAGTGATAAAGCATTATAAGTCTGACGGCCTGGTTCGTTGTGCTGAGCGCCTCCCTCGATGGACCCAAGAACGGGAACAAGAGCGCTCAGGTTTATCCCGAACACCCCAGCACTCGTGGCATGGGGGTCGAAGCCGACGACTTGCATCTCTCAGATTTGATAAATGGCCGCACAGTAGGTAATATTTTAAATTAACAAGCGTTGCTTAACGCATATGAACAAAGTTTTCAGCGTACAGGATAACAGATGCGAGCCTACTCAAAAATTACATCTTTGGAGCATTCGTCCGCTATACGGCGAGCACCCTTCAGGGCGCCCTTATAATAAATCTCGAGCGTGCGATACTCCTTGCCCGGCGGTGGCGCATCCATTAAAAGCTTCTCAGCGTCCAGCTTGCCCCAGTGCACTTTAGCACGGGCAAGGGCCCGACGGGCACCTTTGATACAGACGGAGCGCTTGACGACCTCAATCCACGGACACGCGTCCACCAGCCGCCGCACCAGATCGAAGTAGCTCCTAGGCATGGCTTCTCCAGGCCACAGCCGAGCTATGAGGCCCTTCATGGCCTGTTCGGCCACCTTGTGGAGCTTGACCAGCTGCTTCAGCTGGTCGCTCAGGGGCACCGGATGTTCGGCCTCAACATACTGAGACCAGAACACTTTTTCCATCGAGCTCCCCTCTTCGGCTCGGTAGTATGTGGCGGCATCAGACACACTACGGGGTAGATCGGCTAACGCTCCTGGAGAACTCCGGATTCGGGTAAGTAGCAGATAATTAACTTTTATATTCTTGCTTTGCATAAAGAATGCCTTACCCGCCGCTATCTTCTTCATCGCCTCGATCTCCTGGAGGGCCTTCTGGGCTTCGGTCTTAGCATTTTTGGCACTCTCAAGAGCCAAGGCGAGCTCGGACTCTCGAGTCTTCGAGTCACGCTCCAAACTCTCATGTTTTTCCACGCGAGCCTGGAGCTCTTGCCGCACCTCCGCCACCCATGCCTCCTGCTTCTCTCGCTCGGTGCGCTCCAGGGCCGCACTGTTTTCGGCCTTGGAGACCGCCTCCTTCAGGGTCGCCACCTCGGTTATGGCCCCTGCAACATTTAAGTTGGTCCTGTCATTATTTGCAACCAAGTATTTCTATATACATTTATATGCGGTATTACATACCCTCCTTGTCCTCGAGCTACTTCTTGGCACGGCAGAGCTCATTCTCGGCCCGCTCGAGATTCTCCTTCAAGGCATTGACCTCCACAGTCAGTGCGGCAGAGGTCAGCAGCGCAGCCTGCATTCCCATATTGACATATTTTTATTAGACTCCTGCGTATATCTTTTTAGATCCTCAGCCCGGCTTTTCCGAACGTCGAACCGAGAATCAGGTGCTACTGTCTATGCGGTAACATTTTTTATATGTTTTTTAACACATACCTCAAAGCCTGTTAACAGACTTGTACAGACTTCTGTCAGCCCGCTTTTCGCGGACTGAACCTTTTGAATCACCGCACTCATAACAGTGCGGCGTTCCTCGTTGATAGAGGCGCCGTTAAGCGCCTCCAGCAAATTGTCCGGCGCCTCCGGATGGACGGGGGTTGCCGGCGTCGTAGGCTTGCCCTTCTTATGAAGGCGCCGCCTGTCGAACTCTGGAACCATTGATGGTTCCGGAGCAGTGTCCGTCCCGGGGCTGGACTTAGATCCCTCGGGGGGCTTACCCCCTTTTGGCCAGGAGTCCAGGAGGTCGCCTTGAGGCGCCTCCAGGACCACCTCCTCCTGGTTTAGTCCCTTTCGGGACTCCACCTCGGCTCGTCCGTAGGGAGAGGGGAGGAGGCCGTCGGAAGTGAAGCACTGTTCACATCCGACGAATCCAAGGAGCCGCTTGTCGAATCGTCGAGCTGAGCCTTGGGCGGACTGCATGACCAAATTCGGTGTCAGAAAATGCCAAATAACGGAGAAGTGCCTTAAGTTATTCGAATATCCGGATGCTTACAATTTTGCCAGGGGCTTGACCCTGGATGGCCATTCCTCCCTGCCGTCTTCGGCATCGGAGGCGTAGTCCGGCAAAAGGGTCTTCCCCTTCTTGGACCCTCCGGCCTCCCCAGTTGGGGCGGCCTTTCTTTTCTCCCCCCATTGGACGGGGAGAGGCTTCTTCTTCTTCTTCCTCCTCCTTGTCTTCGGAGGCGGAGGGTGCGTCGAGTTGTCGGGCGAATCCGACACCACTAGGCACCGGGAGCTATTTCGAGTCCCCGTAGCCTTCTTCTTGGCCTTCTTCTCCGGCACCACGTGAGGTGCCGGAACCAGCAGCTTCGTTAAGCGAGCGTCCGCTGGGTCTTCGGGAAAGGGAGCCGGACAGTCGATCTGTCCGGCCTTCTTCTGCCAATCCTGCTAAAGAGATGGGAGTTTAGATCCCGCATAGAATCAAATCTATGAAAAACAAATGCCCCATAAAGGGAAACTTAAGATCACCGCACTGTCTTGGCGCTTGGCGCAGAATCCGCGATCCTCGGTTACGGGAGGGGAGACCTCGGAGCTCTTGAATAGCACCTTCCAGGCATCCTCGTGCTTTGTGTTGAAGAGCCGAGACAGAGTCTGGTGCTGGGCTGGGTCGAACTCCCACAAGCTGAAAGCCCGTCGTTGACACGGGAGAATCCGGCGGAAGAGCATGACCTGGACTACGGTGACAAGTTTAACCTTCCTGCCGATCAGGTCTTTGATGCAGGTTTGAAGTCCGGTCACTTCCGCCGAATTACCCCATGACAGGCCCGTCTCTTTCCAAGATGTGAGCCGTGTGGGGATGCCAAATCGGAATTCGGGGGGCGCTGCCCATTCTGGGTCACGCGGCTCGGTGATATAGAACCACCCCGATTGCCACCCTTTGATAGTCTCGATGAAGGCGCCCTCGAGCCATGTAATGTTGGCTATCTTGCCCACCATGGCACCTCCGCACTCCGCTTGGCGGCCGCCCACGACCTTCGGCTTAACGCTGAAGATCTTCAGCCATAGGCCAAAATGAGGCTGGATGCGGAGAAAGGCCTCGCACACGATGATGAAGGCCGAGATGTTGAGGATGAAGTTCGGGGCCAAATCATGGAAGTCCAAGCCGTAATAGAACATGAGCCCCCGGACGAACGGATGAAGAGGAGAACCCAGTCCGCGGAGGAAATGGGGAAGAAAAACAGCCCTCTCATGGGGCCTGGGGGTGGGGATGAGTTGCCCCTCATCTGGAAGCCGGTGCGCAATGTTGTCGGACAAGTATCCGACCTTCCTCAACTTTTTTATGTGCCTCTCCGTGACGGAGGCGGCCATCCATCTACCTCCCGCTCCGGACATGATCGGAGAAGGTTGAGGTGGGAAGTGCGGGCTTGGGCGTTGGAGCTCGAGCGCGCAGGGACGAATAAGCAAAGGAGGAAGAAGGCGTGAATGGAAAGGGTAGATCCTTATCCCCTAATATGGGCGGCCAAAACTACGAGCCCCCACCGGCCTAATAAAACTCGCTTATCTCCCAAGCGCCACGGTTAATGGTGCGGTTGGGTTACCCACGCCCGTATTGATGAGAATCCGGGAATAAGGGGACACGATCTCTGCTTTGACAAGACGTGCCAAGGAAACCGCCTCGCTAAACGCGCTGAGGTGGAACAGTAAAATGAATAAAAGCCTGGCCGTGGCGTGATGTCACGCTGCGGAATACGTCAGCAGATTAGATTGGTGCAAATGTTATTCTCTCTATGGTGGCATGTGGAACTTATTTTGCAGAGCCGGACACTATCCTGGTGTTCAACATCTTCTATGAAGTATTCGGAGGAGGAACCCGCCTTGCAATTCCGAAGACAACTTGACGCCGGACTTGTCGTCATTGAAGCCTGGTTCAGGGGCTACTGAGGGAGTCCTGGATTAGGGGGTGTCCGGATGGCCAGACTATGACCTTTGGCTGAACTCCCGGACTATGAAGATTCAAGATTGAAGACTCCGTCCCGTGTCCGGATGGGACTTTCCTTGGCGTGGAAGGCAAGCTTGGCGATACGATATGAAGATCTCCTCCCATTGTAACCGACTCTGTGTAACCCTAGCCCTCTCCGGTGTCTATATAAACCGGAGAGTTTTAGTCCGTAGGACGAACAACAATCATACCATAGGCTAGCTTCTAGGGTTTAGCCTCTCTGATCTCGTGGTAGATCCACTCTTGTACTACACATATCATCAATATTAATCAAGCATGAGTAGGGTTTTACCTCCATCAAGAGGGTCCGAACCTGGGTAAAAACATCGTGTCCCTTGTCTCCTGTTACCATCCGCCTAGACGCACAGTTCAGGACCCCCTACCCGAGATCCGCCGGTTTTGACACCGACAGGCGGCTTCTCTGGCACCGACTGAGAAAGCGCCGAAGCATCCACGAGAGGCGTCATCAAAGCCGCTGAAGGCCTTTCCCAAGATGAGGATGGCCATTCCCACTATCTCCGGGTAACAGCAGGACTTGTGTTTTCTTGTTTAGTGCGGACAAACTCTTGGTCGACTCATCGACTGACCGACTGGTTTCTGAAATCTGCAGTGCTGCTACCTCCGAGACCTCCGCCAAGAACGAAGACCAGGAAATGGAAGACGCGGCCACCTCCAACCTCGGTACGCTCTTTGTAGTTTCACTTTTGGTCGTTTGGATTTCGATTTCAACTTTGGATTTTTCCAGTAGTTCCTCCCCATGTCATCGATCTCCCTGATGATGACGACGAGGTGCCACTGAGGTTGAGGAGGAACAAAAAGGCGCCGGCTGATAAGACCACTCAGATTGCATCGGTGCCTGAGGCATCGGTTCAAGAGGGTGGCGATGTCATTCGGCATTCCGTGTCCTTCGCTAGGCCGCTGACGAGTGTCCGGCCTTCGATGTCGACTGCTGATACGCCCTCCCTTTTTGCCACACACCACGTCCCAGAGGACCAGGCGGGTGCTGCTAAGGAGGCTATAGGCTAGGCGGGGATCATGATGGAGCAGGTGAAGGCGATCCGGGAAGCCAGCCAAGCGGCCTATGATGCTAGCTCAGCCCTTCAGAGCAACATCCAGGTTAGTTGGTCACCGCTTGTTCTATTAGGATATGCTATCTGAAGATTTTCTTTCCGAAGATCTTTGTATCTGTACACCCACTCGGTGTGTCGACTGAATATTTGAATTGGTGGGGGCACCCTGAGTGCACCCACTGGGTGTAGTCCCCGAGACTATGGTGGACTGCTGGCAGTCGACCGAAGTCTTGTATTTTGAATTTCTTCACTCTAACTTCTTCACTCGGTCTGGTCAGACCATGTCGAATGGAATCTTGGAACCGGTGGGGGCACGTTGAGTGCACCCACTGGGTGTAGTCCCCGAGACTATGGTGGACTGCTGGCAGTCGACTGTAGCCTGAAGAACCTGTTTTTTTGTAGATCATGATGAGCTATAGTTTTAGGATCATAACCTCTCTATCTCTTTCGGCCGACAGATCGGACCGAGTCGGTAGAACCAGTGGGGGCACGCTGAGTGCACCCACTGGGTGTAGTGCCCGAGACCACTATTGAATATTTTGATTCGGCTGTAGTCATAGAAATGCTATGATTTTTCTCTTAGTCACTCGGTAGCAACTTATCTTTGATGTCTGTCGACTGACCCTTCACAGAAATCTTGTGAGCTTGTGGCTTGCTATACTGAGTTGGAAAACAAACATATCCAGCTCGACCTTGACTTGAAGCTTGTTCAGGAGAAATTTCAGAAGGCGAAGGACAAGGCAAAAGGTATGATTGGTGAGAACTTGACGACTGTCCTTATCTTTCTGCCCGTTCCTGATTCTGATCTCATTGTCATTTTGCAGATAAAATGAAGGAGGCTCTAAAGAAGAAGGACCACGACCTTGCCGAGGCGCAGAAGGCGGCTTTGGACAAAACGAAGCTTGCCAAAGAAAAACTGGCTTCAGTCGGTAAACTTGAAGAGGAGAACGCCAATCTGAAGGCTGCTCTCGATGCGGCCAACAAGGAAGTCAGTCGTCTGAAGAACGACAAGATAGCTCTGAATGACAAGGCTGGTGAACTGGTGGCGAAGAAGAATGATCTGGAGGCTTATCTGGGAGGGCTCGCCAAGAAGTTATTCATCATGCTTGAGGGTAATCTCTCTTACCCGAGTGATTTGTAATCATCGACTTATCATAGAACTGCTGGTTTACCTTTGAATTGTGTTAACAGAATTCTGCCAAAACTTCGAGGAGGAGACCAGTCGAGTGGAGACAGGCTTGGACCCCATTAACTCTCTTGTGAAGGATGAAGCTGCCATGAACGTGCTCCGACTGTAGTCTCATGTTGCTGGTGTGGTTGACTATCTTGCTCGACTGAAGGTTGTGGCATCGCGAATCGACACGACACTCTGGCCAGGAGCGACGCTTCAAAATGACCTCGAGTCTCTAATGACTCGACTGAATGAAGTTCCAGGTCGAGTGCAAGAATGGAAGAAATCTTCTGCCAGGTGCGGTGCCGACGTTGCTCTGCCCCTGGTCTGTGTCCATTGCAAGGATGCGTGAGAGGAAAGCTGGCGTCCATCAAAGTTGCCAATACCAAGAAGCACGACTTCCAATCTTTCATGGAGACCTTCATTGCTGCTGCCACTCGGATTGCTGACGGAATCGACTTGGACCAGTTTGTCGCGCCCTCCAGTCCTCCACCTGAGGAGTAAAAAACTTCTATGCTTCGCCTTAAATTTGCCTCGGAATGCCGAGTGGTTTTGTAACCGATAAACTTTTACAGGCTTGACGCCTGAGCACTTTCGAACCCGTAGGATATCATCTGAACTTGGCTTATCGTTGAATATGCTTGTATTTGCCTTCGAGCGAACTTTGTTCTTCACTCGGAATATATTTTAGCGCTCGAGACGCAACCCTGAGGTGGAGAATCCAGTCGACCTGCTCTCCATCGCTCTTGCAGGTAAGGATGGAGCATAGATTGCAGTCGACCTGCGTCCTTGCGGATCGGGATGGAGCGCACATTGTATTTGTGGCTAGCTCCAAAGGAGAAGGTAGCAGGCGACCTGCACCTCGTCGTCCTTGCAGAGCGCACATTGTATTTGTGGCGTAGCTCCAAAGGAGAAGGTAGCAGTTGACCTGCACCTCGTCGTCCTTGCAGAGCGCACATTATATTTGTGGCGTAGCTCCGAAGGAGAAGGTAGCAGTCGACCTGCACCTCATCATCCTTGCAGAGCGCACATTGTATTTGTAGTGTAGCTCTGAAGGAGAAGGTAGCAGTCGACCTGCACCTCATCGTCCTTGCGGATCAGGTTGGATTTCATACTTAGGTGAGTACTGGACTGTAGCTAAGCCCCCGAGTGGGAGGTTTGCTCTCCACTCGGTAGGATTTTCAAATACTTAGGCGAGTACTGGACTGCAGCTAAGCCCCCGAGTGGGAGGTTTGCTCTCCACTCGGTAGGATTTTCAAATACTTAGGCAAGTATTGGACTGCAGCTAAGCTCCCGAGTGGGAGGTTTGCTCTCCACTCTGTAGGATTTTCAAATACTTAGGCGAGTACTGGACTGCAGCTAAGCCCCCGAGTGGGAGGTTTGTTCTCCACTCGGTAGGAATTTCAAATACTTAGGCGAGTACTTGACTGCAGCTAAGCCCCCGAGTGGAAGGTTCGCTCTCCACTCGGTAGGATTTTCAAATACTTAGGCGAGTACTGGACTGCAACTAAGCCCCTGAGTGGGAGGTTTGCTCTCCACTCGGTAGGATTTTCAAATACTTAGGCGAGTACTGGACTGCATCTAAGCCTCCGAGTGGAAGGTTTGCTCTTCACTCGGTAGGATTTTCAAATACTTAGGCGAAAACGAATTCGCAGCTAAGCCCCCGAGTGAGAGGCTTGCTCGTCCCTCG
This sequence comes from Triticum aestivum, assembly GCF_018294505.1. Lineage (NCBI taxonomy): Eukaryota > Viridiplantae > Streptophyta > Magnoliopsida > Poales > Poaceae > Triticum > Triticum aestivum. The sequence continues at coordinate 154,520,626 of NC_057795.1, read as the reverse complement.
GTAGGGATTTTTTTTGCAAACTAAGGCGAGTACTGGACCGTAGCTAAGCCCCCGAGTGGGAGGTTTGCTCTCCACTCGATAGCATTTTCAAATACTTAGGCGAGTACTGGACTGCAGCTAAGCCCCCGAGTGGGAGGTTTGCTCTCCACTCGGTAGGATTTTCAAATACTTAGGCGAGTACTGGACTGCAGCTAAGCCTCCAAGTGGAAGGTTTGCTCTCCACTCGGTAGGATTTTCAAATACTTAGGCGAAAACAGATTCGCGGCTAAGCCCCTGAGTGAGAGGCTTGCTCGTCACTCGATAGGAATTTTTTCTCAAACTTAGGCGAAACGGATTCGCAGCTAAGCCACCCACTGGGGATTTCTCACGTAAACAAAAGCAACAACAATCACTGGGAAAATTACAATACTCTTGTCTTCGATAAACAAACTACAGAGGTACTTTTTATTACATCTCATCCGAGTGAGTACTTAAGTATAAAAGGGGCGGAGCAGCTTCGCATTCCAAGCTCGTGGCTCATCAATCTGGCGATCGACATTGTAAAGACGGTATGCTCCATTGTGGATAACTTTGGTGACGATGAAGGGGCCTTCCCAAGTAGGAGCGAGTTTGTGTGGCTTTTGCTGATCCACTCGGAGGACCAAGTCTCCTTCTTGGAAGGCTCGGCTCTTCATGTTTCTGGCATGGAATCGACGCAAGTCTTGCTGATAGATAGTCGATCGGATCATGGCCATCTCTCTTTCTTCTTCTAAAAGGTCGACTGCGTCTTGCCGGGCTTGTTCTGCTTCATCTTCAGAGTAGAGTTTGACTCGTGGTGCATTGTGAAGCAGGTCACTCGGCAGGACTTCTTCGGCTCCATAAACCAAAAAAAATAGAGTTCGCCCAGTCGATCGGTTAGGAGTGGTACTCAATCCCCAAAGAACTGAAGGAAGTTTGTCGACCCACGCGCCTGCTGCGTGCTTGAGATCACGCATCAACCGGGGTTTCAGTCCTTTGAGAATTAGGCCGTTTGCTCTTTCTGCTTGTCCATTCGACTGGGGGTGGGCGACGGAAGCGTAGTCGACCCGCGTGCCTTGAGAAGCACAAAAAGGCTCGAAATTGGTCGGAATCGAAGTTTGACCCATTATCAGTGATGATGCTGTGAGGAACTCCATATCTGAATATCAACTCTCTGATGAAGCTGATAGCAGTGCTGGCATCAAGATTCTTGATAGGCTTGGCTTCGATCCACTTAGTGAACTTGTCGACTGCCACCAGTACATGGGTGAAGCCGCTTCTGCCGGTTCTCAGTGGTCCAACCATATCCAATCCCCAAATAGCGAAGGGCCAGACGAGTGGAATGGTCTTCAAGGCGGAGGCGGGTTTATGTGACATATTGGAGTAGAACTGACATCCTTCACACTTGTCGACTATCTCATTCGCCATTTCATTTGCTCTTGGCCAGTAAAACCCCGCTCGGTATGCTTTAGCCACAATGGTCCGAGAGGACGCATGATGACCACAGGTCCCCGAGTGGATATCATCAAGAATTATCTGACCTTCTTCTGGTGTTATACATTTCTGACCAACTCCAGTCGCGCTTTCCCTGTACAACTGTCCCTTTATCACAGTAAAGGCCTTGGATCGACGGACGATCTGTTGAGCCTCTTCTTCATTCTCTGGGAGATCTTTCCTTAGGATATACGCGATGTACGTCATTGTCCAGTCGGGAATGACGACCAACACTTCCATGATCAGGTCGACCACGGCTGGAACTTCAACTTCAGTCGGATCTGTGGCACTTTTTGGCTGCGGGGCTTCTTCGGTGAAAGGATCCTCCTGAACTGATGGTGTGTGGATGTGTTCCAAAAAAAACATTACTGGGAATGGCTTCTCTCTTGGAACCTATTTTTGCCAAATCATCAGCCGCTTGATTTTTCAGTCGGGGTATATGATGAAGCTCTAACCCCTCGAATTTCTTCTCCAGCTTTCTCACTACATTGCAGTAACCAGTCATGGCTGGACTTCTGACGTCCCACTCCTTCATCACTTGGTTAACCACCAAATCTGAGTCGCCATAGACCATGAGGCGACGGACATCGAGTGAAATGGCCATGCGCAACCCATACAAAAGTGCTTCGTATTCTGCTTCATTATTGGAGGAATCAAAATGAATCTGGAGCACATATCTGAGCTTTTCTCATCGGGGGGAAACCAACACTACCCCCGCACCGGAACCATTCAGCATCTTAGAACATTCAAAGAACATGGTCCAGTGCTCCGAGTGAACTTGATTCAGTAGTTGGTGTTCAGTCCACTCGACGATGAAATCTGCTATTGCTTGGGACTTGATGGCTTTCTTTGCCTCAAACTTGATATCTAGGGGAAGAAATTCAATCGCCCATTTTGCCGCTCGACCAGTTGCATCTCTGTTATGCAGAATCTCTGACAATGGAGCGTCGTTGACGACTGTAATGGAATGGTCAGAGAAGTAATGAGCAACCTTCTTCGTGGTCATATAAATCACATATACAAGCTTCTGATAATGGGGGTATCTTTGCTTTGATGGGGTCAAAACTTCAAAAATATAATATACTGGGCGCTGAACTTTGAAGGCTTTTCCTTCTTCTTCCCGCTCGACCGTAAGTACTGTACTGACGACTTGTCCTATGGCTGCAATGTAAAGCAGCAAAGGCTCTTTGCTGAGCGGGGCAGCAAGCACCGGCTGGGTGGAAAGCAGGGCTTTTAGCTCTGCAGACGCCGCATCAGCTTCAGGAGTCCACTCGAACTTGTCTGACTTCTTCATTAGTCGGTAAAGAGGCAATGCCTTTTCACCGAGACGAGAGATGAATCGACTTAAAGTGGCCAAGCAACCAGTAAGCTTCTGAACATCGTGCACACACACAGGTCATTTTATTCGGAGTATAGTACCATTTTTTTCTGGATTGGTGTTGATTCCTCGTTTGGAAACGAGAAAACCGAGTAACTTTCTGCCAGGAACTCCAAATGTCCACTTTGATGGATTAAGCTTGATATCATACCTCCTGAGGTTGGAAAATGTCTCTGCAAGGTCAGTCAGTAGGTCGGAACCTTTCCGTGACTTGACTACAATATCGTCCATGTATGCTTCCACATTCCGACTGATTTGAGTGAGCAAGCACTTCTGAATCATCCTCATGAACGTGGCTCCGGAATTCTTGAGGCCGAATGGCATGGTGACATAACAGAAGCACCCGAATGGAGTGATGAAAGTTGTTTTGATCTCATCGGGTCCATACAGACGGATTTGATGGTACCCGGAATAGGCATCTAAGAAAGACAGGCTCTCACATCCCGTAGTCGAGTTGACTATTTGGTCGATGCGGGGGAGAGGAAAATGATCTTTCGGGTAGGCCCGATTGATATGTTTGAAGTCGATGCACATGCGAAGAGACTTGTCCTTCTTGGGGACCATGACCACATTGGCGAGCCACTCGGAGTGATAAATCTCTTGGATAAACTCCGCTGCTAAGAGCCGAGTCACTTCCTCGCCAATGGCCTTTCTTTTCTGGACGGCGGACCGTCAAAGATGTTCTTTGACAGGTTTCACTTTTGAGTCGACTCATAGACGGTTCTCTGCCAGCCCCCTGGGAACACCCGGCATGTCAGAAGGTTTCCATGTGAAGATGTCCCAGTTCTCACGGAGGAACTGGATGAGCGCTTCTTCCTATTTGGAGTCGAGCATTGTAGAGATGTGAGTCGGAGCAGCACTGGGGTCGTTCGGGTGAATGTGAATCGGTTTGGTCTCACCAGACGACTGAAACGCTGACTTCGTAGCGGGCTTCTTGGCTTGCAACAAATCACTCGGGTCTGCAGTTTTCTAGTATTCCTGCCACTCTACCGCTGCCATCTGAGCATCAGTGATCTTTGAGCCTTTCTCAAAGCACTCTTCCGCCTTCTTCCGATTGCCAGTAATAGTGATCACACCTTTGGGGCCAGGTATCTTCAATTTGAGGTACACATAGCATGGTCGAGCCATAAAACGTGCATAAGCTAGCATGCCCAAAATAGCGTGATAAGCACTCTGGAAATCCACAACTTCAAATGTCAACTTTTCTTTGCGGTAATTTTTGGAATCACCGAAAATCACATCAAGAGCGATTTGGCCGAGTGACTCAGCCTTCTTTCCAGGAATGACTCCATGGAAACTCATGTTGCTGGTACTGAGTCTGGATATCGGAATACCCATCCCTTTCAATGTCTCTGTGTATAGTATATTCAGGCCACTGCCACCATCCATCAAAACCTTAGTTAGTCGAGTGCCTTCAATGACTGGGTCGACCACCAGAGATTGCCTCCCAGGGGTGGCTATGTGTGTCGGGTGATCAGACTGGTCGAATGTGATGGCAGTCTGAGACCATTTCAGATAACTGGGTGTCGCCGGGGCAACCATATTCACTTCTCGATTGATAACTTTCAATCGACTTTTGCTTTCAACGTCAGCAAAAATCATCAGGGTGGAATTGACCTGGGGATATCCATCATCACTATCTTCTTTGTCCTCAACGTTGTCCGACTCCTTTTCCTTATCTTTGGGATGTTTCCCCTGGAATTGCTGGATCAAGAGCCGACACTGTTGAGTGGTATGTTTCGGGTAAATGAGTTTACCCTCCTCATATTTCTTCGTGTGGATGTGGCACAACAAATCCAACACATCATTTCCTTCTTTGTCCTTCACCTTCTTAGGGTTCCAGGACCCTTTAGGCTTCCCTTTAAACTTTCCTTGAGTCACGGCCAAGGCTTCCCCATAAGCAGCTAGCTCGGCTTTCCGCTTCTGCTTCCGACTGGAGTTCCCTCCTCCGGTTTCATGGGCGACTGACTTGTGCTTGCCACTCCAGAGCCGATCCTCTTATTCACCATTGGCATACTTGGTGGCAATTTCCATCATTCGACTCAGAGACATGTCTCCGGTTCGACCGAATTTCAGGTTCAGCTCTCTGTACTTCACGCCTTCCTTGAAGGCACAAACTGCCTAGTGATCAGATACATTCTCTACCGTGTGATGCAACGTGATCCATCTCTGGATGTAATCTCTCAAAGTTTCATTCGACTTCTGCACACAAGATTGCAACTCTGTCAGTCCTGCTGGTCGCTTGCAAGTCCCTTCAAACATTTTGACAAACACTCGGGCAAGATCTTCCCAAGTGTAAATGCTGCTGGGGGCTAACTGATTCAACCATGCTCTGGCCGAGCCCTCCAACATGAGAGGCAGGTGTTTCGTGGCCACTTCATCATTGCGGCCGCCAATCTGAACAGCCACTCGGTAGTCGTCAAGCCAAGTGTTAGGCTTGGACTCACTAGTGAACTTACTGACTCCAGTCGCCAACCTGAAGTTGGGAGGAATCACCGCGGCCCTGATGGCTCTGCTGAAACACTCTGGTCCTGAAACGTGTACTCTACTGCTGGTGGGTACATCTCTGTCATGACCTTCTCGGTGAGCTCTGTTCCTGTCGACCAAACCTTGAACGATAATGGATCTTGCATCAAAGCCTGGTTCCCTGGGGTCAACTGGAATCCTTCGCCCAACACTGTGATGGCGTCTATCATCCTGCTGTCGAGGCGCGTACGATCCGCCCCTTGGGGGAGGGGTGGGCACTCGATGTCGATCATCACGATCGAATCGGTGATCATACTGCTCACGGTCCTTGTACTGATCACGCCGGTCCCCACGTTCCTCACGCCTCGGGGGCGATCTTGGGCTGAGGGCTGACTGGACTGTATTTGCAGCGACGGATCTGCTGTGAATCCTATTCCGCGACTGCGGTACAGCTGAATTTTGATCTCCTACTGCCCGGAGTAAATCTCTGATCTGTAACAAGCCTCTGCCAGCCTCTAACTGGGAAGGCTGAATCGACTCTGCTATACGGGCTGCAGTTGCTAAATTCTGAATCGGAGTTCGATATACCTGAGTCGGTGGTGGAAAGAGTTTACGTCGACTGGATGCTACAACCCGTTGTCGAGCACGCTCGTCGAGTGCTCGCTGAAGGTTCTCCAGTCGAGTGCGCTCAGCCAAGTTGGCCAAGCGCACGTCCTCTAAGGCATGAGCCTCGGGGGTTTCTCCAACGATAGGAGTGTGGAGCGCATCCATGTTCCGGCGGCGAAGTTCTTCCCTATGCAGCGAAGTGAGAGGCTCGGGGAGATACTCTTCATGGGCATGTGATGGTTCGCCTCCGCCGTCGCCTCCGTCGGTGCGGGGAAAACCAGGAGGACTGCATGGTCCATCGACCATCAGAACCTCCGCCACTGGATCACTGCTGTCGCACTCGGATGCAGTCTCTGCGGAGCCAGTCGACTGGTCGAACAAGCCGTAGAGAGATTCATCGGGCTCGATTGCCACGACTTGGGGGGTGGCCATCTGGTGAGCCACCGCGTGCCTCACCCACCGCTGAAGCCTCGACCGAACGGAGCGCTTGCGCCGGCGGGAAACAGGGAGGGAGGATGACGCAGGAGCCGATCGATACTAGGTCGACGGTTGCCGCAGGAGGATGCCGCAGACGCACGCGCGAAAGTGCGTCGTTCCGCGGACTGGGAGCGCGTCGACGTCGAGCGGAGCTTCCTGAAGCCAAGCAAAGTCGTCGGCGATGAACGTGAGCGCGCCGAGACGGATCTCGTGGCCCTCAACCAAAACTCCGCCTGAAACCATGATGAAGGGAGATCGGAAAAATCACAACTTTCTCCAATAAATCGCTAAGACACCGGCCCCACGGTGGGTGCCAACTGTCGTGGTTCTAAGTCTGACAGTAGTGTAGGGGGGTAGGAATGGAGAGACAAGATCCTAGCTATGGAGTAGTTGTATACGCAAGGGTTTACGAGTTCAGGCCCTTCTCGGAGGAAGTAACAGCCCTACGTCTCGGAGCCCGGAGGCGGTCGACTGGATTATATGCGTATGAGTTACAGGGGTGCGAACCCTTTACACTGAGGATGGGGTGGCTTATATAGAGGGTTATGATGACCATAAAAGCTACTTAATGACCGACCGTTTGCATGCAGAGGGACTTTAGATCTCCCGGCCGTCGAGTGGTTGGCTTCATGGTCGAGTGGTTGGCTTCATGGTCGAGTGTCTTCGAGCCTGTCGAGTGGAACACTTCTGAGTCGATTGACATGTGGTTTCTTCTAGAGATGTCCTTGGGTAGGGTAGTTTGGACAGGTCCATGACCCTACCATAGGTACATAGCTTCATCAGGTGGAACTTCTGATCTAGGGTTATTTCTGGGGGTTTCTGAATATATTGGATTTTTTGGCGTCGGTCTCACGCTGAGGGGGGGCTCGAGGGGCCCACAAGACACCAGGGCATGCCAGAGGGGGGTGGCACGCCCTAGTGGGTTGTGGCCACCTTCAGGCCTTTCTGGTCCTCCCACGAAGCTTCTGGTGCCTCTTTTGTTCCAACAAAAACCGTCAAAAAGTTTCATTGCATTTGGAGAGCTTCTATTTCTGCACAAAAAACAACACCATGGTAGTTCTGCTGAAAATAGCGTCAGTCCGGGTTAGTTCCATTTAAATCATATAAAATTTCACCCAAACCATATAAAATTGTTGTAAACATGGCATGAATACTTCATAATTAATAGATACGTTGGAGACGTATCAACATCCCCAAGCTTAATTCCTACTCATCCTCGAGGAGGTAAATGATAAAAGAAATAATTTATGAAGTGTGAATGCTAGCATAGTGTGTAAGTTTGATCAATGATAATTTCAACCACTTTTCCTAGCATCATAACAACAATTCTTTCTCATGAAACTCATCATGATAAAGTAGCAATTGAAAACAAATTTTTTGTTGTGGAATGCTACCTATCGGAAAGAATAACTTTGAGGTGGTTTCATACCCTACAAACATTTCCGTCTTATGTTCTCCTCTATATAAGAACTTTGGAGTGATTCTTCATCGCACGTTGAGGGTGGTTATATGATCCAATTATATTAGCATTGTTGAGAAATTGCACTAGTGAAAGTATGCACCCTAGGCCTCATTTTCAAGCATTGCAATACCATTTGTGCTCACTTTTCTTACTTGCTACCTTGCTGTTTTTTATTGTTCATATTAAAAAAATAAATATCTACTATCCTTACTACACTTGTATCACCATCTTTTTGCAGAATTAGTGCACCTATACAATTTACCATTGTATTTGGTGTGTTGGGGACACAATAGACTCTTTGTTATTTGGTTGCAGGGTTGTTTGAGAGAGACCATCTTCATCTTACGCCTCCCATGGATTGATAAACCTTAGGTCATCCACTTGAGGGAAATTTTATACTGTCCTACAAAACTCTGCGCTTGGAGGCCCAACACGAGTCTACAAGAACAAGTTATGTAGTAGACATCAGGGCCACAAGCCCCAAAAGGGCGCGCCCCTACCCAAGGCGCGCCTGATAGGCTTGTGTGTCCCCTGTAAGGCGGTTGGTGCCCTTCTTTCGCTGCGAGAAAGCTAATATCTGGACAAAAAATCCCCTCAAAAGTTTAGCCCAATCGGAGTTATGGATCTCCGGGAATTTAAGAAACCGTTTTCGGCCAAAAACAGGAGAGCAGAAACAAAAGAGAACACACACACACACACACACACACACACACACAGAGAGAGAGAGAGAGAGAGAGAGAGAGAGAGAGAGAGAGATCCAATCTCAGAGGGGCTCTCGCCCCTCCGGACACCATGGAGGCTAGGGACTAAAGGGAGAACCTCTCCCCATCTAGGAGGGAGGCCATGGAGGAGCAAGCCGGAGGAGGAGCCTTTCTTCCCCTATCTCTTGGTGGAGCCGGAGTGCCACCGGGGGAACCAGCGGTCCACTCTCCCCACCCCGCTGTACTCCCCTACTTGAACATGGTGCTTTATGTCACATATTATAATCCAGTGATGTGTTGCAATCCTATGATGTTTGAGTAGATTTATTTTGTCCTTTGGGTTGGTTGATGATCTTGATTGGTTTGAGTTGTAAGTTTTATTTTGGTGCTGTCCTATGGTGCCCTCCATGCCGCGCACACGTGGGGATACCTGTTGTAGGGTGTTGCAATTCGTTTATGATTCTCTTATAATTGGTGGCTAGAGTGACAGAAGCTTACACCCGAGTAAGGGGGTCGTTGCGGATGCTTACTAGAGGTTCAATCATAAGTTCATATGATCCAAGTACGGAAAGTATGTTAGCTCATACCTTTCCTTCATATAAAATTGCAATAATGATTACCGATATTGTTATCAAGTTCCTAGGACAATTCCGCACACCGATCCATCATTGTTCCACACTCGCTATTTGTAATATATTGTAATATGTTGTAACTTTATTTAGGCAGCACCTATTTTTATATTTTAGCTCTCCGATATCATGCAAAGCTATCCTCTTTATACCCACAACATAGTTATATTTCTCGTTTCTAGATGAAAGCAAATGCTCGGCGTACGTAGAGTCGTATCAGTGGCAGATAGGACTTGAGAGAATATTGATCTTACCTTTAGCTCCTTGTGGGGTTCAACATTTCATACTTATCACTTCCATCTTTGGAAATTGCTACGATGATTCTTGCACTTGGGGATTATCATTGGGCGCGAGACCATTTGCGGAATGGTTCTATGCGCTCTTTAGTATTTGCACCCCTCCACAGCTCACTGTGAGTGCGCCATTAAAGGACCTTGGGTGCATTGCCTTCCGACGCACCTTTGGCCCACTTGAGTGGGAGCAGTGGGAGGAGCTGCTGGAGTGCATAGCCCTCCACTCCCTCACCCTTAGCATGACGCCAGATCTTGGAATCTTGAAGCAAGTGGAACATTTTTTGACCAAGTCCTTGTACCACACGCTTGTGGCCACTCCTAGTCCAGACGAACTGACTCTCCTATGGGAGATTAAGCTGCCGATGAAGATTCACATCTTCCTTTGGCAATGGGTGCGCGACCGCCTACCTTCGGGTATGGAAGTGTTGAAACGAAATGGTCCCAGTGATGGGTTGTGCCCACTATGTGGAGTTTCGGAAGATTTCAACCACATATTCTTCCGATGACCGGCATCGATCTTCCTCTGGAGCTGTTTATGGGATGCCGTGGGAGGGACTTGGTTCCATGATAATCTCCCAGACATGTTCCGGGGGATCCTTGGCCTCCTTGCGGGGTTAGCCCATCCCTTTGGGTGGGGATGGGCACCCTCACGTGGAATTTATGAAATGTGCGCAATAAACTAGTGATGGAGCATGTGATTTCGTGCCATGCAACTGATGCTATCTACAAAATATGAGGCTTCTTATAGCTCTGGAGACTGCTTAACAAGCGGCGGGATCGGGACAACATCGACATGATCATTGCGGGACTTCGCTCTACCGCCGGATCAATTGCTCCATCGACCCCTCCGCCACCGCCCAAGCCGGATTATCTAGTAGGCAGTGGCGGAGCAAGAAAGAAAATATTAGGGGGGGAGGGGGAGGGAGAAACGCAAAAGATCAAAAGTTGGGGGGGGGACAAAATGCTAATTTTTTCCTAATCTAAGCCCTTCAAATAAAAAAATCTTGAGGGTGCTAGTAGGCTCTTTCATTTGCAGGGATTTGTTGTGTTGTGCGCCCAACTAAACTTATTTTGTACCTTGCTACACACTTTGCCTTTGTTTGAATTTTGAACCGTTGACGTCGTCGGATGTCGGTGCAGATGCTTTTATAATATAAAGTGGGGGAAATCCTTTGTCGCCGATGCTTATAGAAGTAGAATGTGCGTGCATGCGTTTATAGAAATGAATGTATGTGTGTTTGTGTCTATAGTATGTTCAAGAAATAAAACATAGTGAGAGCAAATCCAACGGGGTGACCCATTTCATCCGCCACCGTCCGTTTGGGTCGGCGCGGACACAAAAGGCGGCCCAACGAACTGATCCAAATGGACGCGCGTCCACTTTTCATCCGCGGGCGACCCATTCCTGGCCCATTTTTTAGCCTGATTTGCATCGCGCGAACACCTGACGGACGTGCGCACGCTCGCCCTCTCCTTCCCCGGGCCTGCTGGTCAGTGGCACATTGGCCTCCCCCCATCCAACAACAACCCTCGCCCGTCTCCTTCGTTGCCGACGCCGCCATCCATTTTTGCCAGCGACTCTGCCAGCTGTCGGCGCCTCCACATCCGCCCAGCTATGCTGCCCATCCCATGTTACCCGCCACTGTCGTCTTGTAGCCGGCGAGCCGACTGCTCCCCCCCCACCACCACCACACAGCCACCCCCGACCAAAGAAGCTGCCTCGCCGCCCGGCCAGATCCTCAGCGTCATGCTCGTCGGACGTCGGCACGCTCGTCGAACGCCGGCAGGGCAGCTAGTTGGTCCGTGCGCACCGCGACTCCCTTTGTCGGTCGTCTCCTTCGTCGACGCCCGCAAGCTGTTTGACAGTTTGCCAAGGTACAAAAAGGACTCCGCCGACGAGTTCTTTTTCACAATTTCCTTTGCGACTCCGACGATTCATCCTCTGATGACGAGGAGGAGATAGTGGCTGCCATGTTGGTCCATCACCACCTCAATAGCCAGCGGCGGTTGTTCCGTGGCTCCATTCCGAGCCACCTTCCGGCGTTGAATCGCAACCGAGAGAGCAGACATTTCCTTCTTTGGAAGGACTACTTTGATACAACAAACCCGTTGTTCAAACATTAAAAATTCCGCCGATGTTTTTGTATGAGTAGGCATCTTTTCAACCGTATTAGAGAGGGGGTGGTCGTCTATGATGACTATTTCGAATGCAAAGAGGATGTCGTTGGCAAGATTGATTTTTCCTCTTATCAGAAATGCACTGCCGCCATCCGGATGCTTGCATACAGAGTGCCCGGTGATCTCATTGACGAGTACGTCTGTATGAGCGAGTCTACTTGCCTAGAGTCCCTGTATAAGTTCTGCAAGGCTGTTATTGCTGTGTTTGGCCCTGAGTACTTGAGAGAGCCGACTGCTGAAGATACAACCCGTTTATTGGCAATGAATGCCAGCAGGGGCTTCCCAGGGATGCTTGGTAGCATAGAAAGCATGCATTGGGAGTGGAAGAACTGCCCTTTTGCTTGGCAAGGGCAGTATAAGGGCCATGTCAGGGCTTGCACTGTCATACTAGAGGCTGTGGCATCTCAAGATCTCTGGATCTGGCACTCCTTCTTTGGCATGGCCAGATCACACAATGATATCAACGTGCTTTAGCGCTTGCCGGTGTTTGCTAGGCTTGACGAAGGCAACAGTCCACCGGTGAAATTTACTATCAACGGCCACAACGACGACAAAGGATCTGGGTGACGGTATCTATCCTCAGTGGACCACTATTGTCAAGACAATACCCAACCCTGTCGGAGAGAAGAGGAAAAGATTTGCTCAAGAGCAAGAAAGTGCTATGAAGGATGTCGAGCATGCCTTTGGTGTTTTGCAATCTCGATGGGGCATCGTTCGGAATCCTGTTAATACCTGGAGCACGCAGAAACTGTGGGAGGTGATGACTGCTTGTGTGATCATGCATAATATGATCGTAGAAGATGAGCGCTCGGAACGTTTGTACAATCAAGGTTTCCAGTTTCAGGGTGAGAATGTTGTGCCTGAGCATGGAAGAGCGGCAACATTTGAACATTTCACCCAATTTCATCAAGACATGCGTGATTGGAAAACTCACGTGCAATTGTAAAATGATTTGGTTGAGCATTTATGGGTTCATGTTGGCAACCAATAGATGTACCTTCTTTTATTCGTTTGCAAAACTATGTGAGACATTTTTATTTTCATTCGGCTTGCAGTAACTATGCTATTTTATTCGGTCCAAAACCATGTTATTTCATTCAAACTATGCAAATTTATGCAAAAATAGGGGGGCAGCCGGCCATGCCGGCACATATGGGTCGGTGCGTTGGACGCCCTGCCGACTCATATCTAAAATAGGGCAGACGCCGGACGGACGGCCGACCCAAATGGACAAAAAGCGGGCGAAATTACCGTCCGTTTGGGTCGCCCCATTGGAGTTGCTCTGACGTGCTAGATATGACCGTGCTCGTAACAACGGTGGGTTGCTACATATTACTCCCTCCGTTTTATTTACTCTGTATATTAGGTTTGATTGAAGTCAAACTTTATAAAGTTTGACCAAATTTATAAAAAAAATGAACATTTACCATAACAAATCTATATGGTGTGAAAGTGCATTCAATAATGAATCTAATGGTATTGATTGTTATTATATATGTTAATATTTTTATTTATAAACTTTATCAAAGTTTACAAAGCTTGACTTTGACCAAAGCTAGTACGTGGACTAAATAAAAACGAGGGGTAGACCGAGTTAGATCGTACTCGTACATACGTGCATATATATTGTCGTCAATACCAATGCAAGTTTTTTTTTTCGGGAAAATACCAATGCAAGTTGGCGCGCCACCCATGCGGTACACGTAGCAAGATATGCATGATCGAGGGATCAGGACAGGGATAGTGCATGACATCGGTCGTATCCGACTGGCAATTGTACATCGACTGATAATTGATACTCATGGATGGCTCTGTTTCATCCTCTTCGACGAGTGCATAAGAGCATCTTTAAGCACGTCCCGTATCCGCGCGTCCCAAATAACATATACTTCCTCCGTTTTAAAATAGAAGATCCAACTTTATATTAAAGTTAGTATAAAGTTAAATCATTTATTTTAAAATGGAGAAAGTATAAGGGTTCTCGTAAATTGTTTTTATGGCACGTCGAGCGCTCCGGCAGATACTGCAAAGCATCTCACCAATATTTTGCGGGATGCATTTACGGACATGTTCGACCGGACCGCTTACCGCACCACAAATTTTTCATAAAACATCAAACAAATTTCATAATAATGTCAACCAAATAGAATCTAAAATAAATTCAACATACAAATATATAAATGGTCATCCTCCGGCCGGCTGACCGTTTTTCTTTGGCCCGGCCTCAAATTCGTCGACGAGATGCAACAATATTGGTTCTCATCATCATCGTCGAGAATCAAATCTTCTATGTCCGAATTGTCGGATGAAGACGATGAGGACGAAATCCAATCCATCTATAATATGCACGTAAGCCAGCATGAGTTTCATCCGAACCTACTCTGGGCCAAAATCGACCACCAGTCGGCATGAGTTTCACCCGAACATACCTCGCCCGAAGCAAAGACGCATCGCACTACACTTTCTTCTCCCCGTCGGCCGACACGGAGCCGCCCTTTCACTACTAGAAAAAGGGCTATAGATAGGACTGATTCTAATGGCGCACCAGGTAAGTAGTGCGCCACTACTATATACTAATGACGCACCGTGCTCACGGTGCGCCACTACTATTGATTTTTTTTCCCATTTTTCCATACAAACTAATAGCGCATGGACGGCAAAGTGCGCCATTACTAGTTGGAACTAGTAATGGCGCACGACCAATATAGTGCGCCATTAGTATATATTTTTTTACTTTTTTGCAAACCTACTAATGGCGCACTATGCCAAAGTGCGCCATTACTAGTTTAAACTAGTAATGACGCACTTTTCCGCAGTGCGCCATTAGTATACATATGTTTTTTTTATTTTTCTGCAAAAAGTACTAATGGCGCACCACCTGCCGATGCGCCATTAGTAACCAGGGTTACTAATGGCGCATTTTGTGGTAGTGCGCCATTAGTAACCTGGGACGAACAAGATATTTTGGACAGCCCACCTACCCACTCACTTTCCCCACTTCATTCTCTCCACCTCCTCCTCCAAGCTTGTCTCGGCTGCCTCCTCTTCCTCACCTCATTTCCACCATAGATTCATCAAAATTAAGTGGTGAAATCACCTTTTTTTTGATAGGTAAGTAAGGGGAAAGCTATCTTCATGATGTAGATCTACTTTTTTTCTCCCTAGCTCGCCCCAACAACATGCACATGCACTTTTTGTGGCCTAGCTAGATCTATGTATGTTTGTGGTGTTGCTTGTGTTTGTGGTGTTGCATATATGTTTGTGTTTGCCAATATTTTGCCGGAATGTTGATTCATTTCCGTTTCGGCGAGAATTTTGGCACTATGCATTCTTTTTGGTCCTATTTTTAGGGAAGGTCATGCCAAATTTTTTCTTGGTTCTAAAATATCGTTTTGCTCTACCCCGCAGGCGACCATGGTCCGCACGATGACCGAAGGCGTCGTGAATAGGTTTTTAAGCTCCGCGAAGGCCGAGATGCTTCAAAAGAACGAGACGGAGATAAGATGTCCGTGTCGAAGATGCAAGCTGAAGAGCCTTATTGCGGACCCAGATTCCGGGCAGGTGCAGGACCACCTGCTCTTGCGTGGTTTCATGGATGGCTATCGGTGGCAAGGTGATGAAGATGACTATGAAGTCGTCCATGGGGGCCGGGCAAGAAATGAGGAAGGGCAACAAGACAACCACCGCGGTGAGGGTGGGCGAGAAGACGAAGAATCTCCAGGACATGATCACGACGGTGATGATGTACACAATCATCATGTAGAACATGTCGTACATGATGATGAGGAAGATAAAGACGAAGGGCATGATCATGAAGATGAAGATGCCGGAGCAGACGACGATGGAGGCTGGGTGCAGGACCCTCATATTCAAGAGCTGCTTCGCAAGCAGACGGATAACGCAAGAGCTGCCGCCCGAGAGAAAGCCAAGCTGGATCAACTGGAGATAGACGCGGTTACTCCATTGTATGAAGGATGCAGGCCCGAGGATACCCGCCTGAAAGTAACGCTCATGGCTCTGGAGATGAAGGTAAAACACAAAATGACCGACGCATGCTTCGACGAGAACATGTCATTCTGGCACGAACGTCTTCCCAAGGGGAACAAGTGCCCGACCAGTTTCGAGGAGGCGAAGAAAATCGTGTGTCCTTTGGATTTACCGCACGTGAAATACGATGTGTGCATGAACAATTGCATCATTTATCGGGACGAGCACGCGGAGTCTACCATATGTCTGGTGTGCGGCGTCACTCGATACAAGAAGAGGAAGAAAGCTCCTCGAAAATCGGTGTGGTACTTTCCGATCACTCCTCGTCTGCAGCGGTATTTCGTGAACCCTAAGGTAGCAAAGCTCCTGCGTTGGCACGCGGATAGGGAGGAGAAGAAGCGGGAAGATGACGGAAATGATCCGAAGATAAATAAAAAAGACAAGATGCTGAGTCACCCTAAGGATGCGAGCCAGTGGCAAGCGTTGAACTTCGAATACCCAGAATTTGGGAAGGATCCAAGGAACATCGTGCTGGGCGCGAGCATCGATGGAGTCAATCCTGGGAAAGAAGCAAAAGGCGCCAGAGCTGGGAAAGAAGCGAAAGGCGCCAGAGCCGCTGCTGAAGGTATGGAAAACGAGGTCTGTTTCTGGGACTTGTCGTACTGGAAGATCCATCGTGTGCCTCACAGCCTTGATGTCATGCATATCACGAAGAACGTGTGCGAGAGTATGCTTGGTACCCTGCTCAACATGCCAGAGAGGACCAAAGATGGGCCGAAAGCAAGGGCAGACTTGAAATCAATGGGCATCAGGCAGGAGCTTCACGCTAATGATGATGATGATGATGATGATGAGGCGAAGCAGGACACAGAAAGTCGTCGCAAAGGCAAAAAGGCCAAGAAGACCGGAAATGACTACCCTCCCGCGTGCTTCACTCTAAGTCAGGAGGAGATCGAGCAGTTTTTCACCTGCCTCCTAGGAGTAAAACTTCCTTACGGTTACGCGGGGAAGATAAGCAGATAGCTAGACCCAGCGAAGCAGAAGTTCAGCAGGATGAAGTCTCACGACTGTCACGTGCTGATGACGCAGATACTTCCAGTTGCAATCCGTGGGATCATGGACGCACACGTCCGTGAAATGCTATTTGGCCTATGCAACTTTTTCGACGTCATCTCTCAGAAGTCGATTGGCGTGAGGCAACTCAGAAGGCTACAGGAAGAGATCGTGGTGATACTATGCGAGCTTGAGATGTACTTCCCGCCCGCATTCTTCGACGTTATGGTGCATCTGCTGGTCCATATCATGGAGGATATCATCCAACTCGGGCTGACGTTCCTGCACAACATGATGCCGTTCGAAAGGATGAATGGTGTCATCAAAGGATACGTTCGGAACATGTCACGTCCAGAGGGAAGTGTAGCCAGGGGCTTTCTGACCGAAGAGTGCATCTCCTACTGCACGAATTATCTAGGCATCGAGAACCCCGTTGGTCTGCCCGTCAACAGGCACCTCGGCAGGCTCGCTGGATGGGGTCACCGTGAGGGTCGCTGCGAAATGCATGTCGACTTTGAGGGTCGACTCGCTGACTTTGAAAGAGCAAACCTAGTCACGCTACAACACATAGACGTGGTCGATCCTTGGGTGGTAGAGCACAAAACCTTTATTGAGAAGACGTACAATGACCGAGGCCAACAGAGGACGGACGGAGATATACTCAAAGAGCACAACTCATTTTTGACGCGTTAGTTCAAGCAGAAGCTTCTGTCGTACCCTTTACATGAGGATTCTTCCGCGGAAGAACAACTCATATTCGCCTTGTCACAGGGCGCCGAGCACAACCTGATGACCTATGAGGCGTACGATATCAACGGCTACACATTCTACACCGAGGACAAGGACATGAAGAGCGATGGTTATCAGAACTCCGGGGTAACAATGGAATCCTACACTGGTAAGGACAAGGACAGATACTACGGAAGGATCGAGGAGATCTGGGAGCTGAGCTACGCTGGAGAGAAGGTGCCGATGTTCCGTGTCAGATGGGCCAAGAGCGTCCTAAAAGAAGACCGATATTTCACCACCATGGTTATACCCGAAGCCAAATCCAAGACCGCAGGCGCAAACGTCACCGCGAAAAATGAGCCATGGGTACTGGCTTCCCAAGTGGACCAATGCTTCTTCATTACCGACCCGCCAAAGCCCAGTCGTGTTGTCGTGAGGATAGGCAAAAGGAAGATCATCGGAATGGATGGAGTAGCCAATGAGCAAGACTTCGACAAGTACGGCGACCTGAAGATCGAACATGACGACGACGATGAAGTAGCAGCACACACCACAAGAAAAAGCAGGACCACCCTAGCTAAAGGACGTCCGTTCCACAGAAGAACTCCATTTGCGAAAAAGAAGGGCAAGAAGATTGTGAACAGATAGCTAGCTAAGATCGATTGTATTTAAATCGTAGTCTTCATTTCTCGATTGTATTTCATGGGCACTTTTTGATATCATGAATATTTTTAAATTTCATGGGCACTTTTTGAAATCATGAGGAGACTTGATCTCGATCCCCCTCCATCTCTATCTCGATCCCCCTCCATCTCGATCCCGCACCCTCCCCCGCTAGCTCCACCACCGCCGACGACCCACCGCAACCCTCCACCGCCGCCGATGATATTTTCAAGTAACAAATTTGAACATAGTTTTTTAAAAAATTATTACTGTTTTTATAAAAAAATATTACTGTTATGATTTAAACAAGTTTGAACATATTTAAACACAAATAAATATAAAAAACAGCATTTAAAATGCATAAAAAATATTGGGGAGCTTGGGAATCAAACCCAGGACCTCCTGGTGTGTGCTGCGTGCTGACCAGTCGGGCTAGTGGGTGGGTTCTGTTGTAGATAGGGCTAGGTTGTAGATATAGGGCTAGTGGGCTAGATTAAAACAAAATTCTAATGGCGCACCGTGGGGTGGTGCGCCATTAGAATAGTCGTACTTCTGGTGCACGAGGGGGTGGTGCGCCATTAGAAAGCTTCCCCCCACACTAAATCCCCAATCTCTCTAATCTCTCCCCTGCCTCATCGATCTCACCCGCTACCCCCCGTGTTCGCCGTCCCCCTCGCCGCCCCCTCGCCTCCTTCACCATCCCCGAGCCCAGCGCCGCCTCCCTCGCCGCCTCCCTCACCGTCCCCGAGCCGAGCGCCGCCTCCCTCGACGTCCTCCCGCCCAAGCGCCCCCTCCTCCCGCGGCCCCGCCTGCGCCCTCGACGTGCTCGCCGTCCAACACCGCGCGGCCCGCCCAGGAGGACTGCCGCCGTCTTCCTCTTCGACTGCGAGGACCCGGACGAGCTCGGACGCCCAGGAGGACCGCCACCGCTCGATGCCCTCGACCGTGCGGCCTGCCCAGGAGGAGCGCCACCGCTCGACGCCGAATTCGCGCCGCCTCGACTAGCTCTGGCTGCCCCGAGTCGCCCTCGACCTCCCAAGTGAGCACCCGAGCCGCTTCCCCCTCTTCCCCCTCTTTATTTCCTTCTGATGTGTTCTAGGGTTGGGGGTTGGAGAAATTTGGACAAGGAAAGGGGGTTGGAGAATTAAGTAGCTAGGGTTTTCCAAATGTTCAAATCTCTGAGCTTGCATTTAGATGCATTTTAGAGGATACTTGGTCCATCTTCATTTGGTCCATATTCATTTGCAGTGAACATACATTTTCACTGTTCTTATAATATTTGCTTGATGTCAGATTATGCTATGAGGATATTAGTCTAAGCCCAGTCTTGGATGCATTGTTTTATCCTGCGGTGGTTAAACCGGTTCTGAAAATTATCTAGTTTGACTTGTACTTGTCCAGCTATCATAATCTTTTCTTTGACCATGGCAGTAGCTGGAATTTTGTTATGATAATTTCAGTATATATCTTACTATCCTTTGCTGATCTCGTTGTATTTTCAATGCACAGGCAACTCTCCGACGAAGTCTCCTCTAGGTAATATATGTCTCATGCTTTCTAAAGAGTACTAGTATACTGACTAAACTATCCACTTGCTATGCTTAGCTGCTCTGTTGTCTGAATCCCATAGACAAGACCGCCAGTCGTGCTGGCGCCAAGCCATGGCAAGAACGCCGCAACGCTACCGGACCTGCCGGACATCCCTATGTCGGACATCCCTATGTCGGACATCCCTATGGCACAGGATCCGGACAGCCCTATGGCACAGGATCCGGACGACGACAACAATGACGACAGTACATTTACCAAAGTCGATAAGTACTTTGCCGAACATGGGTACGCTGACGAGTTCTGCGGGCCTCTTTCTCAAGAACCCAACCAAGACGAACGCAATCTAGCTGGTACAGCGGAGAAATCCAATTGCAATAGGCGTCGTCTGCCGTTCAGTTCTCAGGAGACGCCTCCTGCTCCCGCCTTCACCGAGCCTCAGATAGCTGAGGTGTGAAATATTATCAGCCCCAACACGCTCAAGAAAGCGGTCTGTGAGCAGAACTCGGTCCCATTACAGGAGATCAAGAAGAAGGGACGGAAACGAAAGACTAACAAGGGCGCCGGTGCGAGCCAGCCGGCACCAAGTTCGATCCGTGCTCAGGACGGGCCACCTTCACCTAAGGATATCTCGAGGAGGGTGCATGTGGCGGGTAGGGCGATGCTACCGTCAAATATGCTGAATGCTGCAACTGGTGCTATGCGGAGTCTGCACGACAGTGTTCTTTCTTTGGAGAAGCAGCGTCTGAGAGAGAATGATGTGGCATACCCGGTTTTCGTGGCCAAGGTGCCAGAGGGCAAGGGCTTTGCGGATGGCGACATCGGGGGTACGATCGTCCTGCGGTTTGATGACATCTTTGCTATGTTTAACCTTCATCCGCTTCACTACACCTTCGTTCGGCTGTTTTCGCTGAGTATGGAGATGCGGATCATTAGAGACAAGACCCCGGACATCGTGATAGTCGACCCCTTCTACATGTGTGCCAAGCACTTAAACAGCGCTGGGGACCGCCAAGTTGCGAGTTCACACCTCGAAGGCGTCATTCTGGCAAACCCAGATAAGGATAACTTCCTTGTGGCTTACTTTCCCGAGTAAGTCATCCCTTAACCGCCCCGTAACATATGATTTCTTAGATTTTGATCGTTCTTTTTTTTCTAACATTCCGTGTTCTGTGCAGTGACACACATTGCACACTCATCCTCTTAAGCCCGAAATATTCCATGGCCACGTATTTCGACCCGAACCGTAACTCCAAGATAGACTACACAAATGTCAAGAAAGTTCTTGATGATGTTCTCCCCGGCTACGCCAAATCTGGAGGCACCTTCACCAGGGTAGTTCGTAAGTACGACAAGCACATGTTCTCACACAATACGAAGTTCTGCTGTGTCAAGCAGCCGCCTGGCGGTCAGAAGGATGCCTACTATGCCCTCCATCACATGCGGGCGATCGTAAGGGACCATCATCAACTTCTGCTACCAGATAATCTCAAAGATTGGGTCGCGAGCTTGTTGGCAGTCTAGGACGCGGACCTCAGACAAGAATTCTTTCGCATCCAGTCGGAGTTTGCGGACATCATCCATCAAGATGTCCTTCATACCTCGGGACAGTTCTTCATCAGATATCAACCGTCCAACAGTGAGATAGATGAAACGCTACAAATGCAGGGTGACAACGACCGCGATTTCATGACCATCACGACAGACGGCGGCTTCATCCACGCTCCTGTCCGATGAGTCGAGTCGAAAGTAGTGATGTGTAGTTCTGAAACATTGATTAGCTCATGTTGTAATTAAACTTTAATGAATTCGTATGTCTCTTTGGTTTGGACAGTCGTTCAACTTAGATGTAATCGATGCTATTTATTAGTAGGACCATGAATCATGCTATTAATGTCTTGCTTTTCTCTTTCAATCCTTTTGTTGCATACTTACATATTGCTTATGTATTGTCTGTTGTTTGGCTTGTGCATAGAGATGCCGTCGTATGTCGTGTACAAGGGTAAGGTTCCCGGAGTCTACGACGACTGGGAGGAGTGTCGGAGACAGGTTCACCGTTTTAGCGGTAACAGTTACAAAGGGTACACCACTAGGGCGGAGGCCGAATCTAGATATGCCCGCTATCTAGCGGGAGAGAGGAGGGAGCGTTGGAGGAACCGGATGAGGACCAGTTTGATCGCGATGATGCTCATCGTGATGACCACAACTCTCTTTTATTTGATGGTAGTTTAGATGATCGATATCGACTTGTAATGTGAAGACAAACTCGATACTCGCGGTCTTGAGACTTGTAATGTTTTATCTTTGTTTGGTCTTTTGAATTCGGAGACTAATATGATGAATTATATTCGGAGACTGATCTTCTATTGTATTCGATGAATCTGATGTTGCTGTGTGCTGCTGTCTATATTCTGTCCAATAATATATTTTGTAACCTATGCAAAAATCAGAAAAGCAAAAAAAAACAAATATTCATACTAATGGCGCATCAAGGCAGAGTGCGCTATTAGTATGCCAAAGGATACTAATGGCGCATCGTGGCAGAGTGCGCCATTAGTGTGACAAAGCACATGGTTACATATGGCCCCCCGGGAGGCATACTAATGGCGTATGGTGTTACATACTAATGACGCACTGCCAGGTGCGCCATTAGTAAAAAAATTCTAATGGCGTGCTACTAATGGCGCACCGGTAGTGCGCCATTAGTAGGCAAAACTGGTGCACCATTAGTAGGCCTTTTCCTAGTAGTGCTTTCTTCTTCCCGCCGCCACACCGCCCCTTTCTTCTCCTCCTGGATGAAGCAGCACCACGCCGTCCTTTTTCCCCGACGCACACCGCTCAGACTCGCCAGAACCAACCGGATCGATCTGCACGGAACGAGACCGCGCGCCGAGCTCCAGGGAGGATCCATGGCACCCACCATGGCGGCAAGCCGCGGACACAAATGGTCACCCCCACTGCCAAAAGTTGGTGGAATGGATGTTGCACGGGGCGCGGGGCAGCCAGAGGCAGCACCAAGGGGCGGGGGTTTGCGGCGGCGGCGGAGAGTGGAAGCGGGAAACAGAAGCGGCGGAAGTGGTTCACGCCAACGGAAAGGGGAGCCTGCAAAATCGGGTGGATTCCCGCACATATGGAGGAAATGGGCTCGCGGATGCGGGATCCCAAAGAAAAAAAATCGGGACGGCCCGATTTGAGATCTGCTCGGGCCGGGGATACGGGATGGACCCCGCAAACCAATGGTTATTATAGCAGACGGCCCAGTTGGCGGGATCTGCTGGAGATACTCTAAAGGGAGTGATCGATGTAGTATAGTGGCTTGGACCAATTGCATGCTGCCGAATGTCAGCACTGCGCGTCTGCATCCAATATGCATGTGTATTGTCATCTACAACCACATATGGAAAATATCACCCCTCATGTATCCGTGGACGCGCCCGTCTGTAAAGAGGGTCTTGTCATCTCTCATTCTACGTTCGGTGCAACCGCATATCTCAGATTTGGTATCTCAAATCCACACTACACCATGCAAATTACGTACTACTACTTAGAAAAATCTAGCCTAAACTACTCGTCATGTGACCTCCGTGACGGTAATGTCGGACCGGCCGGCCGCCCGGTCATTGGACGCCGCCCGCAGCTCCGGATCATCATCGGACTCCATGTCGGCGCTGAATGAGTCGTGCTCCACCTTTGCCTCGTGGAGGAAGCGACAATTGGCCTCCATCTCTGCCTCCGAGTGGATGGAGTCAAGAATGGTCTGCTGCTCTGCCACCTCCTTTGCTTAGGCCACCTCAAACTCCGTGAGGGCCTCACCCATGCTGAATCCAGCAATCATACATGCCAGATCCACCTCACCTTCCTCCCATTTCACCTCTTTCGGCTATGCGTCCTTCATGTCCCCATCGGACAACTGCTCCTCATCTTCTTCCTCCCCTGGAGAGTCCGGAGGCAGGCCGACTGCAATCTGAGCGGCCCGCCTGGCCCTGATCTCCTCTAGGGGCTCCAGCCACCACTCCGTAGTGAGCATGGCATACATGGTCATCCGCTTCTGGGTCATGACTAAGGGCGCTTCTAGGCCACGACTAATGGTGGACGGCGAGCTCGAGAGGATTGGATAGTGGCGGCACAGAGGGGAGGGGGAGGATGGAAATGAGCCCAGGTAGGGTTGGGGTGCCGCAGTCCAGCTTAAATAGCCGGATTTGGAGTCTCGGGTGGTGCGCTGGAGTGGCGGCATGAATGCATCCTCATGCAACATATGTCAGCGATTGCAACTCCACCCTATTCTGGCAGAATCAGTGGTGGGGTGTTTGCATCGGACATGATTCTTGTGGTCAGGCCATCAACCTTCCAACAATGCACCATGCATGATGTCCTACGCAACTCGGTGTGGGTATGTGATCTCTGCAAATGTCTCTGTGTTGCGGCCATCATGCATTTCCTTAACCTTTGGTCCCTCATCTTAGGTAGGGTGCTCTTGCATGCCCCTGACCTCTGGACCTAGAAGTAGACGACATCTAGCATCCACTCCATCAGCAATGCATATAGCATCGCGTTTGTCGGCCGCATCGACTGTAGATGGACGCAACTCACGTGGATGATGTGGGCACCCATGAAATTCGAAAAAAATCATCTGCCTAACTCTCCATGATAGGTGTTGGTCCTCAGATCGCCTGGCCAGGCGAGGTCTTCCTCACCAAGTGACGTGCCCGTTCTACGTCTTGAGCTAGTGTTGGTTTTCCCCGAAGAGGAGAGGGTGATGCAGCAAGTGTAGCGTAAGTATTTCCCTTAGTTTTTGAGAACCAAGGTATCAATCCAGTAGGAGGCTCCTCAAAAGTCCCACGCACCAACACAAACAAACTGAGAACTTGCAACAAACACAATAAAGGGGTTGTCAATCCGTTCACGGCCACTTGCGAAAGTGAGATCTAATAGAGATAGTATGATAAGATAAATATATTTTTGGTATATTATGATATAGATGCAAGAAAGTAAAGATGCAAATAAAAGTAGATTGAAAGCAAATATGATAAGAGATAGACCCGAGGGCCATAGGTTTCACTAGAGGTTTCTCTCGAGAGCATAAGTATTACGGTGGGTGAACAAATTACTGTCAAGCAATTGATAGAAAAGCGAATAATTATGATGTTATCTAGGCATGATCATGTATATAGGCATCACATCCAAAACAAGTAGACCGACTCCTGCCTGCATCTACTACTATTACTCCACACATCGACCGCTGTCCAGCATGCATCTATAGTATTAAGTTCATAAGAACGGAGTAACGCATTAAGCAAGATGATATGATGTAGAGGGATAAACTCATGCAATATGATATAAACCCTATCTTGTTATCCTTGATAGCAACAATACAATACGTGTCTTGCAACCCTTTCTGTCACTGGGTAAGAACACCGCAAGATTGAACCCAAAGCTAAGCACTTCTCCCATGGCAAGAAAGATCAATCTAGTAGGCCAAACCAAACCGATAATTCGAAGAGACTTGCAAATATAACTCAATCATATATAAAAGAATTCAGAGAAGATTCAATTAATAACCATAGATAAATCTGAACATAAACTCACAATTCATCGGATCTTGACAAACACACCGCAAAAAGAGATTACATTGAATAGATCTCCACAAGAGAGGGGGAGATCATTGTATTGAGATCCAAAAAGAGAGAAGAAGCCATCTAGCTAATAACTATGGACCCGTAGGTCTGTGGTAAACTACTCACAACTCATAGGAGGGGCAATGATGTTGATGTAGAGGCCCTCCGTGGTCGATTCCCCCTCCGGCAGAGTGCCGACAAAGACTCCAAGATGGGATCTCGCGGATACAGAAGGTTACGGTGGTCGAAATTGTGTTTCGTGGTGCCCCCGGATGTTTTTGGAGTCCGTAGGTATATATAGGAGGAAGAAGTACGTTGGTGGACACCCGAGGGGCCCACGAGATAGGGGGCGCGCCCTACAGGGCGGGGGGCATGCCCTCCTATCTCGTGGGGCCCTCGGAGCTTTCTTGATTTGCACTCCAGGCTCTCCGGATCAGATTTGTTCCAAAAATAACGCTCCCGAAGGTTTCATTCCGTTTGGACTCCGTTTGATATTCCTTTTCTTCGAAATACTGAAATAGGCAAAAAACAGCAATATGGGCTGGGCCTCCGGTTAGTAGGTTAGTCCCAAAATGATATAAATATGTAAAATAAAGCCCATAAGCATCCAAAATAGGTAATATAATAGCATGGAACAATCAAAAATTATAGATACGTTGGAGACGTATCAAGCATCCCCAAGCTTAATTCCTGCTCGTCCTCGAGTAGGTAAATGATAAAAAGAGAATTTTTTGATGTGCAATGCTACCTAGCATAATTCATAATGTAATTTCTTTCATTGTGGCATGAATGTTCATATCCAAGTAATACAAAATAAAAGTTCATATTGATATAAGAAATAGTAATACTTCAAGCATACTAAACAAGTAATCATGTCTTATCAAAATAGCATGGCCAAAAGAAAGTTATCCCTACAAAATCATATAGTCTGGCTATGCTCTATCTTCATCACACAAAGTATTTAATCATGCACAACCCCGATGACGAGCCAAGCAATTGTTTCATACTTTAATAATCTCAAACTTTTTCAACTTTCACGCAATACATGAGCGTGAGCCATGGACATAGCACTATATGTGGAATAGAACGGAGGTTGTGGAGAAGACAAAAAGGAGAAGATAGTCTCACATCAACTAGGCGTATCAACGGGCTATGGAGATGCCCATTAATAGATATCAATGTGAGTGAGTAGGGATTGCCATGCAACGGATGCACTAGAGCTATAAATATATGAAAGCTCAACAAAAGGAAACTAGTGGGGTGCATCCAACTTGCTTGCTCATGAAGACCTAGGGCATTTTGAGGAAGCCCATCATTGGAATATACAAGCCAAGTTCTATAATGAAAAATTCCCACTAGTAAATGGAAGTGACAACATATGAGACTCTCTATCATGAAGATCATGGTGCTACTTTGGAGCACAAGTGTGGTAAAAGGATAGTAGCATTGTCCCTTCTCTCTTTTTCTCTCATTTTTTTATTTGGGCCTTTTCTTTTTTTATGGCCTCTTTTTTTTCGTCCGGAGTCCCATCCCGACTTATGGGGAATCATAGTCTCCATCATCCTTTCCTCACAGGGACAATGCTCTAATAATGATGATCATCACACTTCTATTTTTTACAACTCAACAATTACAAGTCGATACTTAGAACAAAATATGACTCTATATGAATGCCTCCGGCGGTATATCGGGATATGCAATGAATCAAGAGTGACATGTATGAAAGAATTATGAACGGTGGCTTTGCCACAAATACAATGTCAACTACATGTTCATGCAAAAAAGCAATATGACAAAAGTAATGTGTGTCATATGAACTGGACGGTGGAAAGTTGCATGGCAATATATCTCGGAATGGCTATGAAAATGCCATAATAGGTAGGTATGGTGGCTGTTTTGAGGAAGGAGTATGGTGGGTGTATGGTACCGGTGAAAGTTGCACGATACAAGAGAGGTTGGCAATAATGGAGGGGTGAAAGGAGTGCGTATAATCCATGGACTCAACATTAATCAAAAGAACTCATATACTTGTTGTAAAAATTTAGAAGTCATCAAAAACTAAAGCACTACACACATGCTCCTAGGGGGATAGATTGGTAGGAAAAGACCATCGCTCGTCCCCGACTGCCACTCATAAGGAAGACAATCAATAAATAAAATTGTGCTCCAACTTCATCACAAAGCGGTTCACCATACGTGCATGCTACGGGAATCACAAACTTCAACACAAGCATTCTTTAAATCCATAATCACCCAACTAGCATGACTTTAATATTACTACCTCCATATCTCAAAACAATTATCAAGCATCAAATTGATCATAGCATCCAATTCACTTTCTATGATAGTTTTTTATTATACCCAACTTGGATGCTCATCATTCTAGGACCAAATTAAAACCATAGCAAATACCATGCTGTTCTAAGAGACTCTCAAAATAATATAAGTGAAGCATGAGAGACAAGCAATTTCTATAAAATTAATCCACCACCATGCTCTAAAAGATATAAGTGAAGCACTAGAGCAAAAACTATCAAGCTCAAAAGATATAAGTGAAGCACATAGACTATTCTAGCAAATTCTAATCAAATAGGCTTCTCCAAAAAGGTGTGTTACAGCAAGGATGATTGTGGTAAACTAACAAGCAAAGACCAATATAATACACGACGCTCCAAGCAAAACACATATCATGTAGCGAATAAAAATATAGCTCCAAGTAAAGTTACCAATGAACAAAGACGAAAGAGAGGATGCCTTCCCGGGGCATCCCCAAGCTTAGGCTTTTGGCTATTCTTGAATATCTTGGGGTCCCATAAGCATCCCCAAGCTTAGGCTCTTGCCACTCTTTATTCCATAGTCCATAAAATCTTTACCCAAAACTTGAAAACTTCACAACACAAAACTCAACAGAAAATCTTATATGCTCCGTTAGTGAAAGAAAACAAAACCACCACATAAGATACTGCAGTGAACTCATTCTTTATTTATTTTGGTGTTAAACCTACTGTATTCCAACTTCCTTATGGTTTATAAACTAATTTATTAGCCATAGATGCATTGAAATAAGCAAACAACACACGAAAAACAGAATCTGTCAAAAACAGAACAGTCTCTAGCAATCTGTAACTAACAAAACTTCTGGAACTCTAAAAATCCTACAAAAATAGGAAGTACTGTACAATTTGTTTATTGATCAGCAGCAAAAATAATCAAAGCAAAAGATCTTTTCTGTGATTTATTGAATTTTTTCTCGTGAGCGCAAAGTTTCTGTTTTTCAGCAGAATCAAATCAACCATCATCATAGTTTATCCTATAGGTTCTACTAGGCACAAACACTAAAAAAAGAAGATAAAAACACATATAAACAGAAAGTAGAAACAAAATTTAACACTAAACAGGAACAAAAACAAAGAACATAAAGAAAATTGGGTTGCCTCCCAACTAGCGCTATCGTTTAACGCCCCTAGCTAGGCATAAAAACAAGGATAGATCTAACGAGTGCCATCTTTGGTGGGCAATTCCTCAATGAGGCGTCTATATTTCTTAGAAATTTCTTTCTTTCTAGTAATTATAAAACTCCTAGGCACAAGATCAAAAAATTCATTTATAGCAAAAGGTTCCTTAATGATGGCAAAAAGATTGGGATGAACACTTATAGATTTAAGATCCGCAATTTCCTTACTAGATGATTCATCCTTACTCTTAGGAACATAAGTAAGCTTAGGTTTTTTAGTATACGAACTTGGAGTGTTTTGTACGGCAGAAAAAGCGGTTCCCAAGTTGGTAATGAAACCCTCAAGTTTATCGATTCTTGTGGAATCTAGATTTATTTTCTCGTTAACTATGGGTTCTTTTTCTTTAATATTTTTCAAAGTTGTTCCTACCTTAGATCCATATTGGGTAATTTGATTGTGGATCTTTTTATCAATATTTTCAATTGATTCAATGGTAGCAACTTTATTCTCAATAATTTCAAGTCTTTGCATAACATCCTCCAAGGTTAACATAGTTCCATTAATCAAAGGAGGTGGTGAGCCAAATAAATCTATTAAAGCATTGTAAGAATCAAAAGTATGGCTACCCAAGAAATTCCCTCCGGTAATGGTATCAAGGATATATCTAAACCAAGGATTAGCACCTACATAAAAATTACGAAGAAGAACTGAAGTAGATTGCTTCCTGGTAGATCTATTTTGAGCATTGCAAATTCTATACCAAGCGTCTTTTAGATTTTCTCCCTCCCTTTGCTTAAAATTTAAAACTTCACTCTCGGGAGATAACGGAGAAGATAAGATACTAGTCATAGTGACAAGGTGAACTAACACACGAGCAAACAAAAAGGCAAACGAGAAAAAGGCGAGCGAAAAGAGAGGAGGAGATTGGGAAAGAGAGGGCGAATAAAACGGCAAGGGTGAAGTGGGGGACAGGAAAATGAGAGGCAAATGGCAAATAATGTAAATGCGAGGGAGATGGGTTTGTGATGGGTACTTGGTATGTCTTGACTTGAGTGAAGACCTCCCCGGCAACGGCGCTAGAAATCCTTCTTCCTACGTCTTGAGCTAGCGTTGGTTTTCCCCGAAGAGGAGAGGGTGATGCAGCAAGTGTAGCGTAAGTATTTCCCTCAGTTTTTGAGAACCAAGGTATGAATCCAGTAGGAGGCTCCTCAAAAGTCCCACACACCTACACAAACAAACTGAGAACTCACAACCAACGCAATAAAGGGGTTGTCAATCCCTTCACAGACACTTGCGAAAGTGAGATCTAATAGAGATAGTATGATAAGATAAATATATTTTTGGTATTTTATGATATAGATGCAAGAAAGTAAAGATGCAAATAAAAGTAGATTGAAAGCAAATATGATAAGAGATAGACCCGGTGGCCATAGGTTTCACTAGAGGCTTCTCTCGAGAGCATAAGTATTACGGTGGGTGAACAAATTACTGTCAAGCAATTGATAGAAAAGCGAATAATTATGACGTTATCTAGGCATGATCGTGTATATAGGCATCACATCCAAAACAAGTAGACCGACTCCTGCCTGCATCTACTACTATTACTCCACACATCGACCGCTATCCATCATGCATCTAGAGTATTAGGTTCATAAGAACGGAGTAACGCATTAAGCAAGATGATATGATGTAGAGGGATAAACTCATGCAATATGATATAAACCCCATCTTGTGATCCTCGATGGCAACAATACAATACGTGTCTTGCAACCCTTTCTGTCACTGGGTAAGAACACCGCAAGATTGAACCCAAAGCTAAGCACTTCTCCCATGGCAAGAAAGATTAATCTAGTAGGCCAAACCAAACCGATAATTCGAAGAGACTTGCAAAGATAACTCAATCATATATAAAAGAATTCAGAGAAGATTCAATTAATAACCATAGATAAATCTGAACATAAACTCACAATTCATCGGATCTTGACAAACACACCGCAAAAAGAGATTACATCGAATAGATCTCCACAAGAGAGGGGGAGATCATTGTATTGAGATCCAAAAAGAGAAAAGAAGCCATCTAGCTAATAACTATGGACCCGTAGGTCTGTGGTAAACTACTCACAACTCATAGGAGGGGAAAGGATGTTGATGTAGAGGCCCTCCATGGTCGATTCCCCCTCCGGCAGAGTGACGGCGAAGGCTCCAAGATGGGATCTCACGGATACAGAAGGTTACGGTGGTGGAAATTGTGTTTCGTGGTGCCCCTGGATGTTTTCGAGGTCCGTAGGTATATATAGGAGGAAGAAGTACGTCGGTGGACGCCTGAGGGGCCCATGAGACAGGGGGCGCACCCTACAGGGGGGGCACCCTCCTATCTCGTGGGGCCCTCGGAGCTTTCTTGACTTGCACTCCAGGCTCTTCGGATCAGATTTGTTCCAAAAAATAACGCTCCCGAAGGTTTCATTCCGTTTGGACTCCGTTTGATATTCATTTTCTTCGAAATACTGAAATAGGCAAAAAACAGCAATATGGGCTGGGCCTCAGGTTAGTAGGTTAGTCCCAAAAATGATATAAATATGTAAAATAAAGCCCATAAGCATCCAAAACAGGTAATATAATAGCATGGAACAATCAAAAATTATAGATACGTTGGAGATGTATCAGCCCGCTCCGCGGACAGAGCGATGAGACCATTGAACACCCGCTCCTTTGCCGTGTCTACGCGCATGAGGTTTGGTAGAGTATTTAACCAAAAACTACCACATTTGACGGAAACGTGACAGAAAACTAACACTCTACGTTTTTGTGCGAAAAACTACCAGTTTTTGCCTAATCCATGGCAAAAAAACTACCAAGTCTCGAAAGCGGCCGATTTGCCCGTGCTAAGCAGGAAACTGACCAGTTGGTCCCACATTTCAGGTGCCATGCTGGCCAACCGACAGCTGCCACGTGTTAACGGCCGTTAATGGTGCGTCCGCGGTCAGAAACGGCGCTGTCGATCGGCCCGGTGATAGCATCAGATCCAATCCATTCCCCTCTCGCGCTTCACTCTCTCACTCCTCTCCCTCTGTCCTCTGTCTGACCTAGGTTGCGGCTGCCATGACATCGGTGATTCCGAACGGGGGCGGCGGCGATATGGGCGGCGGCGATGGCGGTGGCGGTGGCACAAGTTTGGACGCTGTTGGCTCATTCTCTGAAGTGGATAACTGGCTGGGGAGTAGCAGCTATGCGACGTAGGCAGGGTTGCAGCAGCCGGAGGCACCGGTCGCCCAGTCACCGCCGGCGCCTGGATGTTCTATGGGTGGTAGGTATGGAGAATCTCTTGCTTAAAACTGGTAGTTTTCTTCAATCTGGCAAATTAGTGAGAGTATGTTTCTGTTAGTTGAACATGTACAGCAAACTTTGTTACACCTCTAGTTGTGTCAATTTCAATTCAATTGATAAGCACATATTTGTGTAGTTTGGCTGAGCAGAAGTGGGAGATATGGTGTCATTTAGAAGGAAGAAACCCTGTGAAAAGGGTTATATATGAGACAAACATTTCTTTTCTTACTCTACAATCACTCATTGCTAGTGAAGGTTATGGGGAGAGTGATTACATGTACTATGTGAAGGAGGAGGAAATTGGATCTGAAAGAGTAAAGTATTTAGGTAATGAAGCTAGTGTTCATGAAATGTTGGAGTTTTTTCATCATGTCAAGGTTGTGAACATAAGGGTTGTGAGAGATGTTGAACCTGGAATTAGTACACAGGCAAATCAGAATTACATGAACACTCAAGAGATTTGTTGTGTGAAAAAAGTTGTGGAGCAATCTGAGATTCAGAATCAGATAGATGATAGAAAGGCTTAGCTTGAGAGGAGCATGATTCAAAGAGAGGCAGATTTGAACCACTTTGAAGGAGACATTGAAGTGTCTGAATTTTGTTCTAATGATTCAGTGAATTCAGATGGGAGTGCTGAAGCTGATCAACAAATAGAAATAGAGTCTGCCTCTATAGAGGATACAACATTGCAAAGTACTGCTATTGTGAAACATGTGAAGTATCCTAGTCCAACTAGCAGATGTCACAATGAGGTAGAGAAAAAACGTTTTGAAGATTGGTTTCCTGAAGCAGATGAGTTTTGTTTTGCTGGTGATGCAGGCATAAGTGATGAGGAAGAAGAAGATGAAGTTGAACTACCATACCTCATGAAGAAGCCAAAGACAAAGATCAGTAAGAAAAAGATGAAGGAAAGGGTATATTTTGACCCCTCAATTCCCAATTCACATTTACTCTCGTGCACGAGCTTGTGTTTTGATAGTGTTTACCAGTTCAGACAAGCATTAAGAGATTTTCATATAAGGACTTTGAGGTCTTTTGACTACCACAGGAACACTCCAACAAGAATTATTGTTTGGTGTTCACAGAGAGAGCATGGATGTGAATTTTACATGTGTGCCTCCAGGATAGCTCATGAAAGAACATTTTGCATTAAGAAGTGTAACATGGAGCACACTTGTCCAGCATCAGCAGAGAACACAAAGGTTACTACTAAGTGGCTTTCCAAAGCAGTTGAGCCTTCTCTTAGAGCAGATCCTAGAGCACCTGTGGATGCACTTATTAAAAACAGCAAAGTCAAGTTTTCAGTTGATGTATCAAAGAGTGTGGCCTATAGGGCAAGGAGGAAGGCTATTAAGGTTGTACAAGGTGACCAGAAGGAGCAGTACTATAGACTGAGGGACTACCTGCAAGCACTTATTGATACAACCCCTGGTAGCACGTGTATAGTTACAACATTTGAGGACCCAGAAAACCCTGCACCAACTCCTAGATTTAAGTACATGTTCTACTGCTTGCATGCATCAAAGCAAGGATTTATTAATGGTTGCAGGCCCTTTATAGGTAAATCTATAACTGCATTTTGTTCAAAATATCTTGTTGATAAATTTATGGTAGCTAATTTGGGTATGGATGCAGGGCTTGATGGTTGCTTCATCAAGCTAACCGCTGGACAGCAAATTCTTGCAGCCACATGAAGAGATGGCAATAATAACATCTACCCCATAGCCTTTGGTGTGGTTGATAAGGAAGATTCAGAGAGTTGGACATGGTTCCTAACCCAGCTAAGATG
Source organism: Triticum aestivum (assembly GCF_018294505.1). Lineage (NCBI taxonomy): Eukaryota > Viridiplantae > Streptophyta > Magnoliopsida > Poales > Poaceae > Triticum > Triticum aestivum. The sequence goes on along the minus strand of NC_057795.1, from coordinate 154,486,782 downwards.
TTGCATTGGAAGTGGAAGCAAATTTGGAACCTACGCCATTATTTCTAACAGGAAAAAGGTATGCACCCTATCTTAGCCAGTAGTTCAGATATATATTGTTATTACTAGCTTTATTTCTTTTTGTTCATGACCATGGTTATTAATTTACAATCAGGGTCTTCTTAAGGCTATAAATGAGGTGTTCCCTGATTCCCCTCAGAGATACTGCCTCAGGCACATATATGCAAATTTTCAGTCAGCTGGTTTCAGAGGAGCATATCTAAAGAAGCTAGTAGATCAAGCAAGCTACTCATTCACCAAACATGGCCATGAATTAGCAATGGCAGAGCTTAAAGCAGAGTGTGAGGATGCCTAGAAGTGGCTTAAGAAAATTCCAAAGGAGACTTGGTGTAGGTCTGCAATGGATTACAATTGCAAAACTGATCTTGTTGTGAACAACCTTAGTGAGGTTTTCAACAAAATGATCCTTGATGTTAGGGCCAAACCAATTAGGACTATGTTTGAAGGAATTAGGACTAAGCAGATGATCAAAAGGCAGAAGACTAGGCAAAAGACAGAGACCAGCAGGTGGATGATCACACCCAACTATTCAGAGAAACTAGAGGAGAATAAGAAGTATGCCAAGTTTTGTGAGGCACATAGGGCTGGTCCTGACATCTGGCAAGTGTCTAGTGGTGAAAATCAGTACTGTGTGAACATAGCTACTAACTCATGTGACTACAGGAGGTGGGACATGACAGGTGTGACATGAAGTCATGCAATAGCAGCAATGAGCAAACTTCACATGCTCCCAGAAGACTATGTGCATGAATTTTTCAAGAAACCACTATATATTGAAGCATACAAAGACATAGTGTACCCTGTCCCTGGTCCTGAATTTTGGCCTGACACCCATACTCAGGATATTGAGCCCCCAGTGTTTAAAGAAAAAGCAGGCAAGAAACTGACAGCTAGGAGAAAGGGCCAGTTTGAGGTGCCTGCACCAAAGTACACAAGCGGGATGGGAACAATTGCATGCAACAATTGTGGTCTACAGGGCCATAGATATACAAACTGTGGGAAAGCTCTGAAACCAAGTCTTGAGATGAGGAAGAACTTACACCAGGTCATTCAAAAATGTTGCATTCTTTTTTTAATTATTTTAGGTCTGCTCTATTTACTAACTGATTTAATTCTATCATGCAGGAGAATAGAGAAATTTTTAGGGGTTCCTCTAGTGCTACACATCCACCTCCACAACCACCACCTCAACACCAAACTCCACAAATGCCAGCCTCATCTGCTCCACCTCCTAAAGCAATGAGGAACATAAAAACATCAGCAAACAAGAGAGGTTCAACATCAACAGTTTCAGCAGGAGCAGCCAGGTCTTCACCAGCACCTGTGACAGGATCAGCATCAACAAGAGCTCTAAGAGGATCATCATCAACAAGAACATTCAGTGTACCTAGATCATCTACTGAAGAACCAGGGATATTAGTAGGCAAGAGGAAGAGGAAACCTCCTAGAAAGTTTGCATCCTATTTCAATGCTAGTGGAAACTACTGAAAGTCTATTACTAAGTTTGTGTTCTGCTACTTAGTTTGATTGTATGGTACTAAGTTTGTGTTCTGCTACTAAATGTGTGTTGTGCTACTAGCCTGCTTAAATTCAGACATGGGAACTTGAGGACAATGTTGAATGTATGGTACTTAATTTGTTTTACTTTGCCATTTGTAGAGTTTAGGTGCATGTTTTAATTGTTTTAATTTGTTTTATTTGTTTTACTTTGCCATTTGTACAGTCCAAAAGTTACTGACAAATTCATGTTAGAAAAAAAATCTGCAAAAAATAAGTCTAGCATGGGGCTCGAACCCAGGACCAGTTGATTGTAACCATGCGTTCAATACCAATGGGCTAGTGCTAGTGATTTGTTTGACTAGCAAAAGCTAAACTTATTATATTTTGTTAGCCACATTGTCTGTTCAGCGTGCGTTGCAGCCGGCAGCGTGGTGAGCGTGCATTGACTAACACCAGCCGTTTCAGATTCTACGCCTTTAATACATGTCCACCCACCACTCTCTCTGCTCACTCGCCCACTCGCCGCTCGCACTGCCCACTCCACTTCCCCCTCTGTCCCGTCGAAATCGCCGCTGACCATCACCCCCACCGCCGTCGCCATGGACTGGCAGCTGGCCATCGAAGCTCTCGCCGGTAACAACCAGGAGATGCGCGCGCAGTATAGGGAGATTGCGTGTTGGTTCCCCAGTCTGGCGATGATGAGGAACCATGCCCGCTGCTTGGTGAAGGTGATGACAGCTGCTGAAAAGCAGCGTGCCTTCCCTACCGACCGCACCGCCCCGCCGACGACCATTCTGCTATGGGCGATGTGTGAGGTGCAGCGCTCCCCCGACCCCAGGCAGGGCGCCCGATGGTGGATGTACCGCTCATCCACCATGCCGTCGGCCGCCACGGATCACGTCACCAACGACGTCCTCGCTCTCCCATCCCCAATCAACAATGCCTACTGGGAGAGGCATAATCCGTGGGTCCTTGGGCCATTAGACGACTCTGATGGCGAGTCTTCTGACGACGAGTCCTCTGACGATGATTAGGATGACTCCTCTGACGGCTATGACGATGAGGTGGATGAGGCCGTCGTCCTCTCCGACGACGAGCCTGAAGTGCAGATGCTGGCTCCCGTCCTCGATGCCGTAGAGGGGGACAGGAACCTCCCTATCCACGTGGATGCGCTGCCGGAGGTCCCCGATCTCCCAGACTGTGTCGTCGTGAAGCAAGAAGAAGATGGTGGCGAGGAAGATGTGGTGGAGTCGTTGCCGGGCAAGAAGAAGAGGGCAGCCATGACCGCGGTGCACCGCTCCCAGCGCCTGAAGATGCTTAAGAAGGAGGACTGAAATGCTGCCTTCAGTTAGTTCAGTGCAAAAAAAATCAGTTTCGTCAGTCCTGAACTTTCATAAGTTCAGTAAGTTTCTCGGTTCAGTTTCGTCAGCACTATCTATGTATGCAAGCACTATGTTTAGTACTACATGCTATCTATGTCAGACTTTGAATGCCAGTACTATCTATCTATGCCAGTGCTATGTATGTTAAGTTATTTGTCAGACTATCTAAGTTTTATATTGGCAACACTGAAAATGTAGCTTATCATTTCCAACTATGTCACTACTATCAGTTATTCACACATAATATATGTAGAGCAAAACAGCCTCATCATAGATAAAACATTCTTACTTACTTAACTTAGCATCAGTACTCACTTAGCATAGTAGGTCTTAACATAAAAGTCATTACATCATAGATAAATCCAACTAGTTCTTAAACAATACCATCTTGATTCAGGTTGTGATAGCACATGAAACTTTCCCAAAATATACACCTAACATGCATGACATTCTAAGGCCAGCTATATATATAGGCCTACTAATTACTTAACCCACACACCAAGGACTTCACTCATTCATAATTGCCTTGATCCTCTCCAGCTTATCTTTGCTGGCATGCCCAACATTGAGCAGATCAGCAATCAGATACTCCAGCTTCTTCTTCTCTTGCTTAAGTAGGTCCCTGTCCCCCTCCACTTCCTTCATGGCCTTCCTCATGTTCTGAATGATATCTGCTTGGCTTTGAGGAATGCACCTTTTCTCCTTGGCAAGCTTCAGCTTTTCCATACTTAACTCAATCTTTGCCTGATCCTCAAGTTGCTTCTTCTTCTCATTTAGTTCATTGATTGCCTGACTGGTATAGTCCATGTCATGAGACATCTTGCCATCTTGATAGTCAAAAAGCTTGTACACATCTTCCACCAACTAGCTGTAGTTGTTTGACAGGAACTCAATTTCCTTCTTTAACTTGCCCACCTCTTTCTCATGAGCTTGTTTGTCCTTCACCCTACCCAAGTTCTGCTCATGGTACATGTCCCAAATCCTTGCTAGGCACCTTTGTAGAATCTCTTGTTGGAAATATGCCCTAGAGGCAATAATAAAAGCATTATTATTATATTTCCTTGTTCATGATAATTGTCTTTTATACATGCTATAATTGTATTATCCAGAAATCGTAATACATGTGTGAATACATAGACAACAATACGTCCCTAGTAAGCCTCTAGTTGACTAGCTCATTGGTCAACAGATAGTCATGGTTTCTTGACTATGGACATTTGAGGTCATTGACAATGGGATCACATCATTAGGAGAATGATGTGATGGACTAGACCCATTCCTAAGCATAGCACAAGATTGTGTAGTTCGTTTTGCTAGAGCTTTTCCAATGTCAAGTATCTCTTCCTTAGACCATGAGATCGTGTAACTCCCAGATACCGTAGGACTGCTTTGGGTGTACCAAACGTCACAACGTAACTGGGTGACTATAAAGGTGCACTACAGGTATCTCCGAAAGTGTCTGTTGGGTTGACACGGATCGAGACTGGGATTTGTCACTCCGTATGACGGAGAGGTATCACTGGGCCCACTCGGTAGTGCATCATCATAATGAGCTCAAAGTGACCAAGTGTCTGGTCACGGGATCATGCATTACGGTACGAGTAAAGTGACTTGCCAGTAATGAGACTGAACGAGGTATTGGGATACCGACGATCGAGTCTCGGGCAAGTAACATACCGTCTGACAAAGGGAATTGCATACGGGGTTGATTGAATCCTCGACATCGTGGTTCATCCGATGACATCATCAAGGAGCATGTGGGAGCCAACATGGGTATCTAGATCCCGCTGTTGGTTATTGACCGGAGAGCCGTCTCGGTCATGTCTGCGTGTCTCCCGAACCCGTAGGGTCTACACACTTAAGGTTCGGTGACGCTAGGGTTATTAGGAAGACTTGTATGTGATTACCGAATGTTGTTCGGAGTCCCGGATGAGATCCCGGACGTCACGAGGAGTTCCGGAATGGTCCGGAGGTAAAGATTTATATATGGGAAGTTGTCATGCGGACACCGGAAAGTTTCGGGGGCATATCGGTATTGTACCGGGGCCACCGGAAGGGTTCCGGGGGTCCACCGGGAGGGGCCACCCTTCTTGGTGGGCCACATGGGCTGCGTGGGGCAGGGAACCAGCCCCTTGAGGGCTGGACGCCCCCCCCCCCTTGGGCCCATGCGCCTAGGGTTGGGGGGGAACCCTAAAGGGGGCGCACCCCCTTTGCTTGGGGGGCAAGCCCCCTCCCTGGCCGCCGCCCCCCTCTAGATCTCATCAAGAGGGGGCCGGCCCCCTTCCCCCTTCCCCTATAAATAGAGGGGTGAGGGGAGGGCTGAACACCTGATCCAAGGCGCAGCCCCTCCCCTCCCCAACACCTCTCCTCCTCCGTTGAGCGCTTGGTGAAGCCCTGTCGGAGTACTGCCTCTCCACCATCATCACGCCGTCGTGCTGCTGCTGGAGCCTTCTTCCTCAACCTCTCCTTCCCCCTTGCTAGATCAAGAAGGAGGAGACATTGTCCGTACCGTACGTGTGTTGAACGCGGAGGTGATGTCCGTTCAGCACTTGGTCATCGGTGATTTGAATCACGGCGAGTACGACTCCATCATCACTGTTCCCTTGAATGCTTCCGCACGCGATCTACAAGTGGTATGTAGATGCAATCTCTCTCTCATGACTCGTTGCTTAGATGAACTCATAGATGGATCTTGGTGAAACCGTAGAAATTTTTTTATTTTCTGCAACGTTCCCCAACAGTGGCATCATGAGCTAGGTCTATGCGTAGTTCTCTATTGCACGAGTAGAACACAATTTTGTTGTGGGCGTAGATCTTGTCAACTTGCTTGCCGCTACTAGTCTTTTCTTGCTTCAGTGGTATTGTGGGATGAAGCGGCCCGGACCGACCTTACACGTACGCTTACGTGAGACAGGTTCCACCGACTGACATGCACTAGTTGCATAAGGTGGCTAGCGGGTGTCTGTCTCTCCTACTTTAGTTGGAGCGGATTAGATGAAAAGGGTCCTTATGAAGGGTAAATAGAAGTTGACAAAATCATGTTGTGGTTATTCGTAGGTAAGAAAACGTTCTTGCTAGAACCCAATTGCAGCCATGTAAAAGATGCAACAACAATTAGAGGACGTCTAACTTGTTTTTGCAGCAATTGTCATGTGATGTGATATGGCCAGAAGTTGTGATGAATGATGAATGATATATTGTGATGTATGAGATCATGTTCTTGTAATAGGAATCACGACTTGCATGTCGATGAGTATGATAACCGGCAGGAGCCATAGGAGTGTCATTGAAGAACGCCATGTAAATTACTTTACTTTATTGCTAAACGCGTTAGCCATAGAAGTAGAAGTAGTCGTTTGCGTGACAACTTCATGAAGACACGATGATGGAGATCATGGTGTCATGCCGGTGATGAAGATGATCATGGAGCCCTGAAGATGGAGATCAGGGGAGCTATATGATATTGGCCATATCATGTCACTATTATATAATTGCATGTGATGTTTATTATGTTTATGCATCTTGTTTACTTAGAACGACGGTAGTAAATAAGATGATCCCTTATAATAATTTCAAGAAAGTGTTCCCCCTAACTGTGCACCGTTGCTAAAGTTCGTCGTTTCGAAGCACCACGTGATGATCGGGTGTGATAGATCCTTACGTTCACATACAACGGGTGTAAGACAGATTTACACATGCAGAACACTTAGGGTTAACTTGACGAGCCTAGCATGTACAGACATGGCCTCGGAACACAGAGACCGAAAGGTCGAACATGAGCCGTATGGAAGATACGATCAACATGGAGATGTTCACCGATGATGACTAGTCCGTCTCACGTGATGATCGGACACGGCCTAGTCGACTCGGATCGTGTAACACTTAGATGACTAGAGGGATGTCTAATCTGAGTGGGAGTTCATTAAATAATTTGTTTAGATGAACTTAGTCTAATTTTTTTGCAAAATATGTCTTGTAGATCAAATGGCCAACGCTCATGTCAACATGAACTTCAACGCGTTCCTAGAGAAACCAAGCTGAAAGATGATGGCAGCAACTATTCTGACTGGGTCTGGAACCGAGGATCATCCTCATAGCAGCCAAGAAAGATTATGTCCTAGATGCACCGCTAGGTGAAGCACCCATCCCAGAGAACCAAGACGTTATGAACACATGGCAATCACGTGCTGATGATTACTCCCTCGTTCAGTGCGGCATGCTTTACAGCTTAGAACCGGGGCTCCAAAAGCGTTTTGAGAAGCACGGAGCATATGAGATGTTCGAGGAGCTGAAAATGGTTTTCCAAGCTCATGCCCGGGTCGAGAGATATGAAGTCTCCGACAAGTTCTATAGTTGTAAGATGGAGGAAAACAGTTCTGTTAGTGAGCACATACTCAAACTGTCTGGGTTGCACAACCACCTGTCCCAGTTGGAGATCAACCTCCCGGAAGAGGCGGTCATTGACAGAATCCTTCAGTCGCTCCCACCGAGCTACAAGAGCTTTGTGTTGAACTACAATATGCAGGGGATGGTGAAGACCATTCCTGAAGTATTCTCAATGCTGAAGTCAGCAGAGGTTGAAATCAAGAAAGAACATCAAGTGTTGATGGTCAATAAGACCACTAAGTTCAAGAAGGGCAAGGGTAAGAAGAACTTCAAGAAGGACGGCAAAGATGTTGCCACGCCCGGTAAGCCAGTTGCCAGGAAGAAGTCAAAGAATGGACCCAAGCCTGAGACTGAGTGCTTTTATTGCAAGGGGAAGGGTCACTGGAAGTGGAACTGCCCCAAATACTTAGCGAACAAGAAGGCCGGCAACACTAAAGGTATATTTGATATACATGTAATTGATGTGTACCTTACCAGTACTCGTAGTAACTCCTAGGTATTTGATACCGGTGCCGTTGCTCACATTTGTAACTCACAGCAGGAGCTGCGGAATAAGCGGAGACTGGCGAAGGACGAGGTGACGATGCGCATCGGGAATGGTTCCAAGGTCGATGTGATCGCCGTTGGCACGCTACCTCTACATTTACCTACGGGATTAGTTTTAAACCTCAATAATTGTTATTTAGTGCCACGTTTGAGCATGAACATTGTATCTGGATCTCGTTTAATACGAGATGGCTACTCATTTAAATCCGAGAATAATGATTGTTCTATTTATATGAGAGATATGTTTTATGGTCATGCCCCGATGGTCAATGGTTTATTCTTAATGAATCTCGAACGTAATGTTACACATATTCATAGCGTGAATACCAAAAGATGTAAAGTTGATAACGATAGTCCCACATACTTGTGGCACTGCCGCCTTGGTCACATTGGTGTCAAGCGCATGAAGAAGCTCCATGCTGATGGACTTTTAGAGTCTCTCAATTATGAATCATTTGACACATGCGAACCATGCCACATGGGTAAAATGACCAAGACTCCATTCTCCGGAACAATGGAGCGAGCAACCAACTTGTTGGAAATCATACATACCGATGTGTGCGGTCCAATGAGCGTTGAGGCTCGCGGAGGATATCGTTATGTTCTCACTCTCACTGATGACTTGAGTAGATATGGGTATGTCTACTTGATGAAACACAAGTCTGAGACCTTTGAAAAGTTCAAGGAATTTTAGAATGAAGTAGAGAATCAACGTGACCGAAAGATAAAGTTCTTACGATCGGATCGTGGAGGAGAATATTTAAGTCACGAATTTGGTACACACTTAAGAAAATGTGGAATCGTTTCACTACTCACACCGCCTGGAACACCTCAGCGTAACGGTGTGTCCGAACATCGTAATCGCACTCTATTGGATATGGTACAATCTATGATGTCTCTTACCGATTTACCGCTATCATTTTGGGGATACGCTCTAGAGACAACTACATTCACTTTAAATAGGGCACCGTCTAAATCCGTTGAGACGACACCGTATGAATTATGGTTTGGGAAGAAACCTAAGCTGTCGTTTTAAAAGTTTGGGGATGCGATGCTTATGTCGAGAAACTTCAACCTGAAAAGCTCGAACCCAAGTCGGAAAAATGCGTCTTCATAGGATACCCTAAGGAAACCATTGGGTATACCTTCTACTTAAAATCCGAGGGCAAGATCTTTGTTGCCAAGAACGGATCCTTTCTGGAAAAAGAGTTTCTCTCGAAAGGAGTAAGTGGGAGGAAAGTAGAACTCGATGAAGTACTACCTCTTGGACCGGAAAGTAGTGCAGCTCAGGAAAACGTTCCTGTGGTGCCTACACCGACTGGAGAGGAAATTAATGATGATAATCAAGGTACTTCTGATCAAGTTGCTACTGAACTTCGTAGGTCCACAAGGACACGTTCCACACCAGAGTGGTATGGCAACCCTGTCCTGGAAATCATGTTGTTAGACAACGGTGAACCTTCGAACTATGAAGAAGCGATGGCGGGCCCAGGTTCCAACAAATGGCTAGAAGCCATGAAATCCGAGATAGAATCCATGTATGAAAACAAAGTATGGACTTTGACTGACTTGCCCGATGATCGGCGAGCGATAGAAAACAAATGGATCTTTAAGAAGAAGACGGACGCGGATGGTAATGTCACCATCTATAAAGCTTGACTTGTCGCTAAGGGTTATCGGCAAGTTCAAGGGATTGACTACGATGAGACTTTCTCTCCCGTAGCAAAGCTTAAGTCCATCCGAATCATGTTAGCAATTGCCGCATACTATGATTATGAGATATGGAAGATGGACGTCAAAACGGCATTCCTTAACGGGCATCTTAAGGAAGAACTGTATATGATGCATCCGAAGGGTTTTGTTGATCCTAAGAATGCTAACAAAGTGTGCAAGCTCCAGCGATCCATTTATGGGCTGGTGTAAGCATCTCGGAGTTGGAACATTCGCTTTGATGAGATGATCAAAGCGTTTGGGTTTATGCAGACTTATGGAGAAGCCTGCGTTTACAAGAAAGTGAGTGGGAGCTCTGTAGCATTTCTCATATTATATGTAGATGACATACTTTTGATGGGAAATGATATAGAATTCTTGGACAGCATAAAGGCCTACTTGAATAAGTGTTTTTCAATGAAGGACCTTGGAGAAGCTGCATATATATTAGGCATCAAGATCTATAGGGATAGATCGAGACGCCTCATAGGTCTTTCACAAAGCACATACCTTGATAAGATTTTGAAGAAGTTCAAAATGGATCAGTCCAAGAAAGGGTTCTTGCCTGTACTCCAAGGTGTGAGATTGAGCTCGGCTCAATGCCCGACCACGGCAAATTATAAAGAAGAGATGAGCGTCATCCCCCATGCCTCAGCCATAGGATCTATTATGTATGCCATGTTGTGTACCAGACCTGATGTAAACCTTGCCGTAAGTTTGGTAGGAAGGTACCAAAGTAATCCTGGCAAGGAACACTAGACAGCGGTCAGAAATATCCTGAAGTACCTGAAAAGGACAAAGGACATGTTTCTCGTTTATGGAGGTGACGAAGAGCTCGTCGTAAAGGGTTACGTCGACGCTAGCTTCGACGCAGATCTGGATGACTCTAAGTCACAAACCGGATACGTGTATATGTTGAATGGTGGAGCAGTAAGCTGGTGCAGCTGCAAGCAGAGCGTCGTGGCGGGATCTACATGTGAAGCGGAGTACATGGCAGCCTCGAAGGCAGCGCATGAAGCAATTTGGGTGAAGGAGTTCATCACCGACCTAGGAGTCATACCCAATGCGTCGGGACCGATCAAACTCTTCTGTGACAACACTGGAGCTATTGCCCTCGCCAAGGAGCCGAGGTTTCACAAGAAGACCAGGCACATCAAGCGTCGCTTCAACTCCATCCATGAAAATGTTCAAGATGGAGACATAGATATTTTCAAAGTACATACGGATCTGAATGTCGCAGATCCGTTGACTAAACCTCTCTCGCGAGCAAAACATGATCAACACCAGAACTCTATGGGTGTTCGATTCATCACAATGTAACTAGATTATTGACTCTAGTGCAAGTGGGAGACTATTGTAAATATGCCCTAGAGGCAATAATAAAAGCATTATTATTATATTTCCTTGTTCATGACAATTGTCTTTTATTCATGCTATAATTGTATTATCCGGAAATCGTAATACACGTGTGAATACATAGACAACAATACGTCCCTAGTAAGCCTCTAGTTGACTAGCTCGTTGGTCAAAAGATAGTCATGGTTTCCTGACTATGGACATTAGATGTCATTGACAATGGGATCACATCATTAGGAGAATGATGTGATGGACTAGACCCATTCCTAAGCATAGCCCAAGATCGTGTAGTTCGTTTTGCTAGAGATTTTCCAATGTCAAGTATCTCTTCCTTAGACCATGAGATCGTGTAACTCTCGGATACCGTAGGAGTGCTTTGGGTGTACCAAACGTCACAACGTAACTGGGTGACTATAAAGGTGCACTACAGGTATCTCCGAAAGTGTCTGTTGGGTTGACACGGATCGAGAATGGGATTTGTCACTCCGTATGATGGAGAGGTATCACTGGGCCCACTCGATAGTGCATCATCATAATGAGCTCAAAGTGACCAAGTGTCTGGTCACGGGATCATGCATTACGGTACGAGTAAAGTGACTTGCCGGTAACGAGACTGGACGAGGTATTGGGATACCGACGATCGAGTCTCGGGCAAGTAACATACCGTCTGACAAAGGGAATTGCATACGGGGTTGATTGAATCCTCGACATCGTGGTTCATCCGATGACATCATCGAGGAGCATGTGGGAGCCAACATGGGTATCCAGATCCCGCTGTTGGTTATTGACTGGAGAGCCGTCTCGGTCATGTCTGCGTGTCTCCCGAACCCGTAGGGTCTACACACTTAAGGTTCGGTGACGCTAGGGTTATTAGGAAGACTTGTATGTGATTACCGAATGTTGTTCGGAGTCCCGGATGAGATCCCAGACATCACGAGGAGTTCCAGAATGGTCCGGAGGTAAAGATTTATATATGGGAAGTTGTCATGCGGACACCGGAAAGTTTCGGGGGCATATCGGTATTGTACCGGGGCCACCGGAAGGGTTCCGGGGGTCCACCGGGAGGGCCCACCCCTCTTGGTGGGCCACATGGGCCGCTTGGGGCAGGGAACCAGCCCCTTGAGGGCTGGGCGCCCCCCCCCCCCTTGGGCCCATGCGCCTAGGGTTGGGGGGGAACCCTAAAGGGGGCGCACCCCCTTTGCTTGGGGGGCAAGCCCCCTCCCTGGCCGCCGCCCCCCTCTAGATCTCATCTAGAGGGGGCCGGCCCCCTTCCCCCTTCCCCTATAAATAGAGGGGTGAGGGGAGGGCTGAACACCTAATCCAAGGCGCAGCCCCTCTCCTCCCCAACACCTCTCCTCCTCCGTTGAGCGCTTGGCGAAGCCCTGTCGGAGTGCTGCCTCTCCACCATCATCATGCCGTCGTGCTGCTGCTGGAGCCTTCTTCCTCAACCTCTCCTTCCCCCTTGCTGGATCAAGAAGGAGGATACGTCGTCCGTACCGTACGTGTGTTGAACATGGAGGTGTTGTCCATTCAGCACTTGGTCATCGGTGATTTGAATCACGGCGAGTACGACTCCATCATCACCGTTCCCTTGAACGCTTCCGCACGCGATCTACAAGTGGTATGTAGATGCAATCTCTCTCTCATGACTCGTTGCTTAGATGAACTCATAGGTGGATCTTGGTGAAACCGTAGAAATTTTTTTATTTTCTGCAACGTTCCCCAACATCTCTGGCCAAGGACCATCCACCCACTCCACCACCCCACAGTTGACACCTTCATCCTACACAGCACACATCACACATCACATATAACTCAAGTCATTTAACTGGAATCCTATTTAGCAGCAGAGATAAATTCAGTTAACTCTGTTTTTTCAGTTAACAACTAACAGAATTTCAGATAACATGTGCTCTCAAGTTCAGTCATTTATTTAATTCAGTTAACTCAAGATCTACTTTCACATATATGCTGCACTTTTCAGTTTTAGTTCTAAACATAGCACACATCTCTGCACAACTTAATACCTGCTGCACCACACATCTCCAGCAGCAAAACACATCACACACCACACATCTCCACCAGCAAAGCAAATAAGTGTTCAAGATCTAATACCTGGTTCACAGGACAACCCAGGAATCTCCTCCTTGTCAAAGCACCTTCAAAAGCTACCATATTCTTCGGCCTCTGATGATGCATCATGCACGTGGGCAAAGATTCAGTGTAAGAACCACAGAAAGCTGGATCCACCACACTGTCAGGGGTTTCCTGCAAAAGAAACTTGGAATCAAACCAAAAGTAACTTGGAATCACAAATTTGGATAAACTAACCCTAACCCTAACTCTGTTCCACCATTATGCACCTACAAAGAGCTGAGGATCCATTGAGACCATGCAGATGTCCTCGTCTGAGCTCTCCTCGTCAAACCAGGAAGGCATGGTCAAGTTCTATCGGCAGCAATGGTGGCGGAGGCTGGCTGAGCTTAGAGCAGCAGTGAGAGGGAGAGGATGAGGAGGAGTGAGTGAGCGAGTGAGGAGGGAGAGGATGAGCGAGTGGCTGAGCTCGCTCACCCACTTATTGGCCCACCGATAGCGCCGTTTCCGACCGCGGACGTGCCGTTAACGACCGTTAACGTGCGGCGGCTGTCGGTTGGCCAGCGTGGCACCTGAAACATGGGACCAACCGGTCAGTTTCCTGCTTAGCGTGGGCGAAGCGGCCGCTTTTGAGACTTGGTAGTTTTTTTGCCACGGATTAGGCAAAAACTGGTAGTTTTTCACACAAAAACGTAGATTGGTAATTTTCTGTCACGTTTCCGTCAAATGTGGTAGTTTTTGGTTAAATACTCGGTTTGGCATGGTGTGCTACACATGCTCAGTCTAAAGCGCCTCTCACCGAACGCAAATGACTAGATCCTTCGCTGGTAGTCCTATTGGCAAGCAAAAATTACAGCAAAGCTATGCAAAAGCACCAACTCGGTTGTTATCTTCAAGCTTCACTGCATAAGGCTAGAGAGAAACCGTCGTGTATTCAAGCACACTTCACTCCTTCCTCTAGCAGTTGTTGATAGGGTCCACGATCATTGCCGTGAATGGCAAACGAGGGGTAATGGTAGCCTTAGGAGAGTGGTCATGTAGACGAGCAAACTCCCTCAGGCTGCTCCATTGTGTTGGCGTCATTGAGAAACTCCTTGTAAATTGAATGCTTTCTACGTTAATATTGGGGCACACAGATCTCCTTCATGTTCACGTTTTTTTCCTTCACGTATATTTTAACACAACTAGGCATGTGCCCGTGCGTTGCCACGGGAGCCGAATTTTTTTAATATATAAAGGCTAAGTCCGTGTTGAGGAAGAAGGGGATGTAATTCCACCTTATATGACATAGGGCAGGCGGGAAGCACCAAAGACTAGAATTTGATTTCGGATTCATTATAATTTGGTAGCCCGAGTCATGCATGATAAGTAAATTAATTTGATTGAGCGACGTATGAGAAGGTGCAGACAAATATGATGTGAAATTGAGCCGCGTAATTTCACATTATTGCAAAAGGTGAGTTACTTAAGATGGAATTGATGTAGTGCTGCAAAATGTAACTCAACTAATGTGATTGAGTGGTGTATTGGGAATGCGGTCAAATATGACATGGTGGAAAAAAAACTGATTGGATAATTTTTTTTTGATGAATAAGCGTGATGAAAAAGGAGAAAACAGGTTGAAAAAGAGTTCTTCCTGGCATGAGCATGAACACTAACTTCCTGATTCTATGCTATGATTTTATTAAGGAATCTAGGAGGCTATGTGATGCAGAATTGGTGGAAAGAGATATTCTCAAAGCACATATGAAGAAAACATTAGATTTCCAGAGAATATACTGGAAACAAAGAGCTACTGTAAGACAAATCAAGGTGGGAGAAGCCAACACCAAGTTCTTCCAAGCAAAAGCAACAATAAAATACAGGAATAACTGGATTACTATGTTCAAAAATGAACAAGGACAAGAACATTTCGAACACAATGCTAAAGCCGCCTTACTTTATAGGGCTTTCAAAGAAAGGATGGGTACTATTGCTACTAGCCAAAACCCACTTTTGCTTCATCATATCCTACATCCCATTGATGGAGTGTCAGAACTTGAAGCACCATTTTCCAAGGAGGAATAGACAAAGTAATTCAACAAATGCAGCTGATAAATCTCCAGCCCAGATGGTTTTACTGCCGCCTTCCTGAAATTTTGTTCGGATATCATTCCTCCAGATTTCTACAAGCTCATTGCTGATTTGCATGCCGACACTGTCAATCTACAGAGCACCAACTGCTCCTTCGTCACTCTCATTCCAAGACAGAAGCTGCCTCTACCCCTAATGAGTTTAGGCCCATCTTATTGCTCAATTGCACACTCAAAATTATCACAAAGATATTGGCTAACAGACTTCAGAAAGTTACACTCAAGATGGTGCACATCAACCAATATGGTTTCCTCAACAACAGGTGTATCCAAGATTGCCTAGGATGGGCATATGAGTACACACTACTGGAAACAGCGAATTTTCCATCAGCCAGATCTTTGCCGTCTGCTTCAAAAAACGGATGGTAAAGAAAGGGCTTACGACAAAGACCCTATTTGCCATCAGCCAGTTCTTTGCCGTCGGCTGGCCGAGGGCAAAGAAACTGCAAAGAGGTGGGTGGGGTCCAGTGGAGGCCCAAACCCTAATGGCCCACCAGTCCCCCTCTTTGCCGTCCACTAGCGGATGACAAAGATTCTTATCCGTTCGCTAGCTGATGGCAAAGAACGTACTAGCGGACGGCAAAGATTCTTATCCGTCTGCTAGCTGACGGCAAAGAACATGCCCACTAATGGCCTCTAACGGCCACCCCTCCCTCTCTCTCCCGGGCCCCACCCCTCTCTCTTCCCCTATCTCTCCACCCGTGCACCCCCACGCCCGCACCGCCGCAGCAGCCCCACCACCATCCCATCCCCAGAGCCCCCCCCCCCCCCCCGCCCTCGCCGTCCCGTCGCCCCTTCCGCCCGCCGCCCAGCACCGTTGAGGGAGTCTTGGATTAGGGGGTCCTCGGACAGCCGGACTATACTTATGCCGGACTGTTGGACTATGAAGATACAAGATTGAAGACTTCGTCCCGTGTCCGGGTGGGACTCTCCTTTGCGTGGAAGGCAAGCTTGGCAATTCGGATATGTAGATTTCCTTCTCTGTAACCGACTCTGTGTAACCCTAGCCCCCTCTGGTGTCTATATAAACCGAAGGGTTTAGTCCGTAGGACAAGGACAATCATAATCATAGGCTAGCTTCTAGGGTTTAGCCTCTATGATCTCGTGGTAGATCAACTCTTGTAATACTCATATTATCAAGATCAACCAAGCAGGAAGTAGGGTATTACCTCCATTGAGAGGGCCCAAACCTGGGTAAACATTGTGTCCCCCACCTCCTGTTACCATTAGCCTTAGACGCACAGTTCGGGACCCCCTACCCGAGATCCGCCAGTTTTGACACCGACATTGGTGCTTTCATTGAGAGTTCCACTGTGTCGTCACGGTAAGGCTTGATGGCTCCTTCAATCATCCACAACGATGCGATCCAGGGAGAGGTTTTCCTCCCCGGGCAGATCTTCGTATTCAGCGGCTTCATACTACGGGCCAAATCGCTTGGCCATCTGGAGAAGATCGATAGCTACGCCCCTGGCCATCAGGCCAGGTTTGGAAGCCTGAACTACACTGCCAATAACCATGGAGACTTGATCTTCGACGGGTTCGAGAACATGACAGGTACACCCCACAGTCGTGACGGGCATGACCTAGATCGGCCGTCGGACGGTGTTCGGGAGTTCGCACCTGCAACTTCTCTAGCTTTAAATCCAGAGCAAATTGTGCCATCCGAGGACGGGCGGATGGACCCCGCCATGGAGGCCGCATACTCAGCGGCGATAGAGCTGAACACAGATCTCACTTCCAAGGAGGTCTGTGTCATCGGACCCTCGGACTCGTCTCCGGCTATAGGATCCGAACCGCGTACATCCGTGCCCATCAAACCTGACTGGGCACCGATCATGGAGTTTAGCTCCTCAGATATCTTTCAACACTCGCCCTTGGGCAATGTGATAAGCTCATTAAAATCCCTCTCCCTCTTAGGAGACTCTTGGCCGAACTATGTCCGGCTTGAGTGGGAAGCGGATGACGAAGAAATTCGTTACCCACCCACCACCCACTTAATAGCCACTGTCGACGACTCAACCGACATGCTCGATTTCGATTCCGATGACATCGACAGTATGGACGATGATGATGCCGGAGAAAAATGGGAACCATCGCCCCAGGGCGCTGGACAGCCACCTCATCATATGATATATATATGGTGGACACACCCAAGGAAAGCAATAGCGATAAGGCAACGGAGGAAAATCCCCTTGAGAAGCAAACAAAGCACCGATGTCAGCGGCGCCGCTCTAAATCCCGTCGTAGCAAAAATAGCGATACCGGCACAAGAAAGAATAATACCCCGGAAGACGCTAAAGATAACGACGACGCCGTAGACCCAGCGATGGAGCAGGATGAGCCAGGGGACGGCGAACACAGTCCGGGGCCGCTATCCGATCACAGCGATGCCGATGACAAAACTTATAAACCTGTCTCCAGAGAGGATAATAGTCCGGACGACGATGCACGCATCATCCCGGAAAAGCACTTGGAACAAGAGAACCTCCAAAAAAGGCTTATCGCCACCGCGAGGAGCTTGAAGAAGCAGAAGCAAAGTCTTAAGGTCGCGCAGGATACGCTCAACCACAGATGGAACAAAGTGCTCGACACTGACGAAAAATACGGTGGTGACCGCCACACAAAGAGCAACCCAAAGCGCAAGCTGCTGCCCGAATTCAACGATGAGGCTATAGAGCCCATCCCGCCAAAAAACAATACGGCCGATCTGTCGGACCAACCACCCCGTGGCTGAGACAGAGCGGCTAATAACGTCGCACGTAAGTCAGCACACGATTTACGTGAGCACCTAGACAAAAGAGCTGGTATGGCTAGGCCCATCTATGGATCTAGGAAACGTGTTCCCACGCAAGATTACGGCCACCAAACTGTCTATACTGCTCAACTACTAGCTCAGAATCAACACCAAACACTACAGCCATCGGTCCCACGCCATGACACATCCAAATACAGGGGCTCCGCACACCCCCTGTGCTTCACCGATGAGGTGCTGGATCATGAATTTCAAGAGGGATTTAAACCCGTAAATATCGAGGCATACGACAAAACGACCGACCCTGCAGTCTGGATTGAGGACTTTATTCTTCACATCCTTATGGCTCGCAGAGATGATCTCCACGCCATCAAATACCCG
This sequence comes from Triticum aestivum, assembly GCF_018294505.1. Classification (NCBI taxonomy): domain Eukaryota; kingdom Viridiplantae; phylum Streptophyta; class Magnoliopsida; order Poales; family Poaceae; genus Triticum; species Triticum aestivum. The sequence continues at coordinate 154,468,483 of NC_057795.1, read as the reverse complement.
CCCCTCAAGTTGAAAGGACCAGCTCGACATTGGTTGAAAAGCCTCCCCGAAAATTCAATTGGAAGTTGGGAGGAACTCGAGGACGCTTTCAGGGCTAATTTTCAAGGGACATATGTCCGACCTCCGGATGCAGACAATTTGAGTCACATTATTCAACAACTCGGAGAGTCAGCCCAAAAACTTTGGAACAGATTTCTCACCAAGAAGAACCAAATCGTCGACTACCCGGATGCCGAAGCCTTAGCGGCTTTCAAACACAGTGTCCGGGACGAATGGCTCGCTAGACACCTTGTCCAGGAAAACCCGAGGACAATGGCATCCCTAACAACCCTTATGAACCGCTTTTGCGCGGGTGAGGACAGTTGGTTGGCCCACAGCCGCACCAGCGACCGAGGCACATCCAAAATCAGGGACAACGATGGGAAGCCGCGATGCAATAAAAACAAATGTCGAAATAATGAAGACAGCCCAGACAACACGGCGGTAAACGCTGGATTCAGGGGCTCTCAACCCGGTCAACGGAAAAAGCCATTTAAAGGCAGCAGAGATGGAACATCCAGCTTAAACAAAATTCTAGACAGATCATGTCAGATTCATGGCACCCCCGATAAACCTTCAAATCACACCAACAGAGAATGCTGGGTCTTCAAGAAGGCCGGCAAGTTAAATGCCGAACACAAGGGGAGGGATCCGCCAAGTGAAGACGAGGACGAACCTCGCCAGCCGAACACTGGGGGACAGAAAAAATTTCCACCAAAGGTCAAAATAGTGAACATGATTTACACAACCCACATACCAAAGAGGAAGCGCAAGCGTGCACTCTGAGACGTATACACTGTAGATCCCGTCGCCCCCAAATTCAACCCATGGTCGGCATGCCCGATCACTTTAGATCGCAGGGATCACCCGACTAGTGTCCGGCATGGAGGTTCGGCTGCCTTGGTGCTCGACCCAATAATTGACGGATATCATCTCACCCGAGTCCTCATACGGCGGTAGTAGTCTTAATCTGATATATCAGGACACTGTCCGCAAGATGGGTATAGACCCATCAAGAATCAGCCAAAGCAATACTACCTTTAAAGTAGTAATACCAGGCATAGACGCCCGCTGCACGGGCTCTCTAATATTAGAGGTTGTATTCGGTTCTCCCGAAAACTTCCGAAGCGAAGAACTACTCTTCGACATCGCTCCGTTCCGAAGTGGCTATCATGCACTACTCGGAAGAACAGCCTTCGCTCATTTCAATGCAGTACCGCATTACGCTTATCTTAAACTTAAGATGCCCAGTCCACGTGGCTTCATCACAATTAGTGGAAATACAGAGCGTTCCCTGCATGCGGAGGAATATGTGGCGGCTCTAGCAGCCGAACCACTAAACGGCTTCTCCAACCCAAGTAACTAGTCGGTCGTCGAGAAAACGGACACAGCTAGACGTGTTCGGTGCACCACTATTTGTAGCAGCCCAGATAAACCTGAGCTTGATTAACGGCTATGCCCCTATATGTGGTGCTGGGGGCTGCCCGCACGAAAAAGATCCATAGTTCGGATGGATCCTATTTACACTCAAGAAATTGAATTTTCACGGTTCATTAAGTTTAACCGACGTTACACACGGTCATAAAAGATTCTTTCACCTGAGTTTTTCTCTCTTTTTTACAGATGACTACTGTGCTATAGCCTTCCAGGATACGGCACAACGGAGACAAAGGCGCAGACGTGCAGTAGGGCCCCGTCCTAAGGTTTCTTTTTACATTAAGACCCTGTGTAAACCTTTTTTATTGTCTCTTATTGGCTCATAGCCTCCTGGTACTTAAAACGACCAAGAGGATATCGGCGTTATTGGCAAGCTTATTATTCGCTAACCTAAAATGGACGTTACAAGGGCAGAATCCTATGTGTTTTTGGGATTTATGCCCTTAGCATAGCCGCTCTTTCGTCACGCCGAATTTATGCACGTACCCGAAAATTCAGGGATCATTATCGACGGCGGTACTCAGCCCAGTATATGTTGTAAAGTCCGAATACCTTCGGGAGTGTTCGGCATCGCGAGTTTGGCCTTATATGCATCAGCTCTGAATCATGTCTTTGGTCAATAGTTGGGTTTTCCCGGCTCCCGTGTTTTGCTACCTTATGTTCTGCTCTATTGGCTAAGGTGGCACCAAGAGAACTACTACGACTGTGCCCTGGTTCATCTGGATGAGCACCTCAGTAGAGAAAGCCGAAAATTGACTGTCATGATAAAGCGAGAGACTGGTCAACCACTCGATGACCCAGCGGAATCTTCGCGATTCCTCCGCATTAACGAAGGACCGGTTTCCCGGTCATGTATGTACACGCACCATATTCGGATGAGCACGGACATACCAGGGGCTATATAGTAGCCCCACCGTCAAACTCCTATGGCTAAGTGAACGTGTTAAAGCTATATAGTCCGATTGCCTTGTTCGTCGTGCTATCACCTCCTTAACAGACCAAGACGTTGGATCAAGAGTGATTACGCGCTTTGCTGAACACCCCCGCATTATATGCATGGGGGCTGAAGCCGACGACTGATAACCCACAAGTGTAGGGGATCGCAACAGTTTTCGATAAGTAAGAGTGTCGAACCCAACAAGGAGCTAAAGGTAGAATAAATATTCCCTCAAGTTCTATCGACCACCGATACAACTCTACGCGCGCTTGACTTTCGCTTTAGCTAGAACAAGTATGAAACTTAGAAGTACTTTGTAGGTGTTTTTGGATAGGTTTGCAAGATAATAAAGATCACGTAAATATAAACTAGGGGCTGTTTAGATAAAGATGCAATAAAGTAAGTATTAGTAGAGAGCTTTTTGTTATGAGAAAGTTATTTGTCCCTAGGCAATCGATAACTAGACCGGTAATCACTATTGCAATTCTATTTGAGGGAGAGGCATAAGCTAACATACTTTCTCTACTTGGATCATATGCACTTATGATTGGAACTCTATCAAGCATCCGCAACTACTAAAGATTCATTAAGGTAAAACCCAACCATAGCATTAAAGTATCAAGTCCCCTTTATCCCATACGCAAACAACCTACTTACTCGGGTTTGTGCTTCTGTTCACTCACACCACCCACCATAAGCAAATCATAACATATTGCAAACCCTACAGCGGGGATCCCTCACTCTTGCGCGACACGGAGAGCACCATAGGACAGCACCAATAATAGAACATGCAACTCAAACCAATCACGATCATCAATTAACGCATAGGACAAAACGGATCTACTCAAACATCATAAGATAGCCATACATCCTTGGGAAATAATATATAGAGTTGAGCACCATGTTTAAGTAGAGATTACAGCAGGTAAGAGAGATGTTACACCACTGCATAGAGGGGGGAAGAGTTGGTGATGAAGGCGGTGAAGTTGTTGGTGAAGATCATGGTGATGATGATGGCCCCCGGCGGCGTTCCGGCGCCACCGGAAGCAAGGGGGAGAGAGCCCCCCTTATTCTTATTCTTCCTTGACCTCCTCCCTAGATGGGAGAACGGTTTCCCCTCTGGTCCTTGTCCCCCATGGTGTGGGAGGGGCGAGAGCCCCTCCGAGATTGGATCTATCTCTCTGTTTCTGCCCTCGCAGATTCTACCCCTTCACCGTTTCTTTAATATCCGGAGATCCGTAACTCCGATTGGGGTGATTCTTTCGCCCAGATTTTTCTCATAAAATTAGCTTTCTTGCGGCAAAGGAAGGGAATCAACCACCTTACGGGTGGCCCACGAGAGTGCCAGGTGTGCCCAGGGGGTGTGGGCGCGCCCCCCTGTCTCGTGGCCACCTCGGACACCGTTTCGTGTTATTCTTCCTCCGGAAAATCCCAAATATTCCAAAGTAATTCTCTGTCCGTTTTTATCCCGTTTGGACTCCGTTTGATATTGGTTTTCTGCAAAACATAAAACATGCAATAAACAGGAACTGGCACTAGGCACTGGATCAATATGTTAGTCCCAAAAATAGTATAAAAGGTTGCCAAAAGTATATGAAAGTTGAAGAATATTGGCATGGAACAATAAAAAATTATAGATACGACGGAGACGTATCAACGACTGCAAACTTTCAGGTTATATACATACATACATAAACGGCCACACAGGAGGCACTACAATACTTTACGAGCAAAAGTATAAATATAGCCTTTATTATTAAAAGCATGGTTTTTACAATCAAGATACATGTCACTGAAACATCGTATTATTTGAGCACTGAGCCTCTATTAAACGGTCACATTCTAGGACTTCTTCAAAATAGTGCTCGGGCGAGTCCTGACCCCCGGGCGGACCCCTGGTTGCAATATCGGTGACCTCCATCTTCGCCCAATATGTCTTAACACGGGCAAGAGCCATCCGCGCACCCTCTATGCACGCCAACCTCTTGACAGCGTCGATATGCAGCACAGCACGAAGAAATCGTCGCACCAAACCAAAAATAACTATCCGGGCTCGGTTCCTTCGGCCACAGATGATCCACTACAGCCTTCATGGCAAGCCCGGACAACCTATGGAGCTCGGCCGACTCGACCATTTGCTCATTCAACAGCAGTGGACGCTTTGGAGCACTAAACTGCGACCAGAACAATCTTTCCACCTCATGATCTTTCCGATCTTTGAAATACTCCATCGCATCAGCAACACTCTTTGCTAAATCCAAGTATGCGTCTGCAGAACTCCACAGTTGATCAAGAGGGGCATACTTCGGATCGCCGAACTTCGTTCGCAATAAAAAGGGCTTCCCAGCCGCGATATCACCGGCTTGCCGAAGCTCCTCCTGGGACGCTCTAATTCGAGAGCGAGTTTCTTTTGCCGCTTGCAAGGCCTTCTTTAGATCAGCCGTCTTTGTTTGGTTTTCCTTTTTGAGAAGCTCATATCGGCTGGCGGCATTTTGCAGCTCAAGAGCCATGTGGGCTATTTTATCCTCACTCTGGCGCTGAGCAGCCTGTTCGGCTTTTAATTCTTCGGCTGCCTTCAGGGCGGCCGCAACACTCCTCCTGGCTTGCTCCTTGGCCCGGGCAAGTTCTACCCGAAGGGTCTCCACGGCGGCAGCTCCATCTGCAGTCAAAGCATAATATAAATACTAGCATCATGCTCGTCTTAATATTTGCTGACCACCCGAATATACATACCCTGTGCCTCGTCAAGCCGCTTGTTCACAAGCATGATGTCCGCATCCGCCACGTCAAGTTGCCGCCTCAATTCGGCAAATTCAGCAGTCCGGTCAACCGCCGGATCTGCAGTCGCCTGCGCTCGAAAGCAGCGCTCTCATTACCTGAGACTATGATCCTCTGCTTGCCTTGTCTGGACGGCAACCAGAGTCTCAGGGGCTACTATCTATACAAAGTACACCTTGCGTGTGCGGTACAGTCAAAAAAAATATCATCACTTTGCGTACCTCAAAGCCTCTTAACAGGCTCATGAAAGCTTCATTCAACCCGCTTTTGCGGATGAAATCCTCTCAACCACCGTACCCATTAAGGTACGATGTGCCTCTGAGATAGCCGCTTGCTCCAAAAGACCCGTCAATGTGTCTGTTGTACACCGAACAATCCTGGGCTTTTTCTGTTGGTCTCCTTAGGAGCCGAGAACTCCGGACTTCGAGCGGCCGAAGAGTTACCTTCTGGCCTTTGCGGATCAGGAGAGATCCTTCGGGATGACACCTCAAGGTCGTCCGCCTCATGAGGCGGGGAAGCAGGAGGAGGCGTTTCGCTCTCCATCATCTCCGGAAGCAGATCCCCCGAGGACGAACATTGTTGAGAAGGGCTATGAGCCGGGCTGCAAAACATACATCCCTGCTGTTATTCTCAGGAAAAGAGCAGGGCATGCTTACTAAAGTGCCTTTGTTCACTTACGGCTCGGTTGACGGCTGGCCCCATTGTGGGCGCTGTGCGGCAAGGATGCCCTCTGGGGCAGGGCCCCCTGGTGAAGGTTTCTTCCCTCGTTTGGAAACCTCCGTTTTCGAGTCTTCAGGGGTAGTCCTTTTCTTCCCGTGGGGAGAGGGGATTCTAGATTCTCCTCCCCGATCATCCTCCAACTCGGGGGCACTAATTCCCCTGGTTAGAATGCGTAATGTACCTCCATCATGAAGCCCGCTTTTGGCTTCCCTATTCCTCCTTTCGTCCTCCCCTGATGGCACTTGATAAGGTGCGCGAGCCAGCATCCTGGTTAGTACAGGATCCGGCGAGCCTTCGGGAAGAGGGGCCGAACACCTGATCCTCTCCGCCTTTCTTATCCAGTCCTGGCCAAGGGTGGTTTTTTAGAATAATGTTGTGAAAAATATAATGACAGCATGTTCAGTCGCGGAGTTACTTACTTGGGTATCTGGACGGTTGCAGTTGAGACCCGCATCTTCTGTTGTGTCCGGACACTTTATTCATGATCCGAAGAATAATCGATACATTCCTTCGAGCGTCACGCCGAAGAAGTGTTGAAGGGTTCGCGGTCCTTCCGGGTTGAACTCCCACATTCGAAGAGATCGACGTTGGCATGGCAGGACCCGACGAACAAACATTACTTGAATTACTTTGACGAGACTGATATCCCTCTTGAGGAGATCTTGGATGTGGCTTTGCAATGTCAGCACGTCATCAACTGGTCCCCAGTCTAGCCCCTTGTTGACCCATGATGCAAGTAGTGGCGGAGGCGCAGATCGGAAGGCTGGGGCAGCCACCCACTTTGTGCCTCGGGGTGCTGTAATATAGAACCACTCCCGTTGCCATAAGTTGGACACCTCCAGGAAGGAACCCTTTGGCCATAAGGTGTCGGCACCTTTGCTTATTATAGCGCCTCCGCACTCTGCGTGTCGCCCATCAATCATCTTCGGCTTCACATTGAAGGTCTTGAGCCATAAGCCGAAGTGTGGGGTAATGCGGAGGAAGGCCTCATACACAACACTAAACGATGAGATATGAAGGAAGGAATCTGGAGATAGATCACGAAAATCTAGCCCGTAATAGAACATGAGCCCTCTAACGAAGGGATCAAGACTAAATCCTAGCCCTTGGAGAAAGTGGGAGATGAATACGACACTCTCGTTGGGTTCGGGAGTGGGGATAACCTACCCTTGAGCAGGTAGCCTGTGAAGGATTTCGGCGGTCAGATACCTAGCCTCCCTAAGCTTCTTGATGCCCTCCTCTATGACGGAAGAGGCCATCCACCGGCCTTGAAGGTTGGATCCGGACATGGTTGAAGGTCCGGAGCGCTTAGACTGAACCTTGGGTGTTGGAACTCGAGGTAGGGGAAGGGAAGATCGGGCGTGGAAAGAAAAGGACAGGTCTTGACCTCTTTATAAAGAGGATGAATATCAAGCATCCTCCGCGTGGCCGTTTGGAACTTGCCTAAACCGAGGAGTCATACTAACAGCACAGTCGGGTTACCCACGCCCGTATTGATGAGAATCCCGTGATAAGGGGAACATGATTGCTACGTCTTGAGCTTGCGTTGGTTTTCCTTGAAGAGGAAAGGGTGATGCAGCACAGTAGCGTAAGTATTTCCCTCAGTTTTTGAGAACCAAGGTATCAATCCAGTTGGAGGCTCCTCACAAGTCCCACACACCTACACAAACAAACAAAGAACTCACAACCAACGCGATAAAGGGGTTGTCAATCCCTTCACGTCCACTTGCGAAAGTGAGATCTGATAGAGATAATATGATAAGATAAATATATTTTTGGTATTTTATGATATAGATTGGAAAAGTAAAGATGCAAATAAAAGTAGATTGAAAGCTTAGGTGAAAAAAGATAGACCCGGGGGCCATAGGTTTCACTAGAGGCTTCTCTCAAGATAGCATAAGTATTACAGTGGGTGAACAAATTACTGTCGAGCAATTGATAGAAAAGCGAATAATTATGAGATTATCTAGGCATGATCATGTATATAGGCATCATGTCAGTGACAAGTAGACCGACTCCTGCCTGCATCTACTACTATTACTCCACACATCGACTGCTATCCAGCATGCATCTAGAGTATTAAGTTCATAAGAACAGAGTAACGCTTTAAGAAAGATAACATGATGTAGAGGGATAAACTCATGCAATATGATATAAACCCCATCTTTTTATCCTCGATGGCAACAATACAATACGTGCCTTACTGCCCCTGCTGTCACTGGGAAAGGACACCGCAAGATTGAACCCAAAGCTAAGCACTTCTCCCATGGCAAGAAAGATCAATCTAGTAGGCCAAACCAAACCGATAATTCGAAGAGACTTGCAAAGATAACTCAATCATTCATAAAAGAATTCAGAGGAGATTCGAATATTTCTCATAGATAAACTTGATCATAAACCCACAATTCATTGGATCTCGACAAACACACCGCAAAAAGAGTTACATCAAATAGATCTCCACAAGAGAGAGGGAGAACATGGTATTGAGATCCAAAAAGAGAGAAGAAGCCATCTAGCTAATAACTATGGACCAAAGGTTTGTGGTAAACTACTCACAACTCATCGGAGAGGCCTTGGAGTTGATGTAGAGGCCCTCCATGGTGGATTCCCCCTCCGGCAGAGCACCGGCGACGGCTCCAAGATGGGATCTCGCGGATACAGAAGGTTACGGTGGCGGAAATAGTTTTTCGGTGGCTCTCCTGATGGTTTCAGGGTATATGGGTATATATAGGTGGAAAAAGTACGTCGGTGGACGCCCGAGGGGCCCACGAGATAGGGGGCACGCCCTGTAGGGGCGGGCGCCCTCCACCCTCCTGGCCGCCTCTGGAGCTTCTTGACTTCCACTCCAAGTCCTCTGGATCACGTTTGTTCCAAAAATCATGCTCCCGGAGGTTTCATTCCGTTTGGACTCTGTTTGATATTCCTTTTCTTCGAAACACTGAAATAGGCAAAAAAATAGCAATACAGGCTGGGCCTCCGGTTAGTAGGTTAGTCCCAAAAATGATATAAAAGTGTAAAGTAAAGCCCATAAACATCCAAAACAGGTAATATAATAGCATGGAACAATAAAAAATTATAGATACGTTGGAGACGTATCAACGATCTCTACTTCGACAAGACGTGACAATAAAACCGCCTCGCAAGACGTGTAGGGCCAGGTTGGGAAAATGGTTTTGATAATAACCGGGCCGCGGCGTGATGTCACGCTAGGTAAAAGTTGTCAGCAGATTGGACCCGTGGAATATTGTGCTCTCTACGGTGGTACGTGGAATTTGTTTTGCAGAGTCAGACACAATTCATGTGTTCAAAATCTACCTTGCAGTATTCGGAGAAGGAACCACCTTGCAATGCCGAAAACAATCTGCGCGCCGGACTCATCATCATTGAAGCCTGGTTCAGGGGCTACTGAGGGATTCCTGGATTAGGGGGTCCTCGGACAGCCGGGCTGTTGGACTATGAAGATACAAGATCGAAGACTTCGTCCCGTGTCCGGGTGGGACTCTCCTCTGCGTGGAAGGCAAGCTTGGCAATTCGGATATGTAGATTTCCTTCTCTGTAACCGACTCTGTGTAACCCTAGCCCCCTCCGGTGTCTATATAAACTAGAGGGTTTAGTCCGTAGGACAAGGACAATCATAATCATAGGCTAGCTTCTAGGGTTTAGCCTCTACGATCTCGTGGTAGATCAACTCTTGTAATACTCATATCATCAAGATCAAGCAAGCAGGAAGTAGGGTATTACCTCAATTGAGAGGGCCCGAACCTGGGTAAACATTGTGTCCCCCGCCTCCTGTTACCATTAGCCTTAGACGCACAGTTCGGGACCCCCTACCCGAGATCCGCCGGTTTTGACACCGACAAACCGCTGCCACCCCACCACCCTCCTTGCCTCGGAGCCCCCCGCCCCTGCCATTCCGTCACCCATGTCGCCCCGCCGCCTGCCCCATCCGGCCAGTCGCCTCGCCGCCCCGTCACCCCAATCCTCGTCTTCCCCGCCGCCCGGGCGCCACCGCCGCGCGACGCCACCTGCCCCCACCCTCCCTGCCCCAGAAACCCCGTCGTCCCTGCCTCCCTCGCCCCAGGCCTTGCCCTCCTCCTCCACCGTCGCCCCGCCCCCCTCCTCCACCGCCGCCCGTTGCCATCGCTGCCCTCTCTCTGGTGTGCTCCACCGCTGCCCTCTCTCCTTTTTTCTTCTTATTTTCTCTGTTTTTTAGATTTACTTTAGTTTAGGCTTAGTTTAGTTTAATTTTAGTTAGATTGATGACAAAAACAATAATGTTATGTTACTCATCTTTCGATTTCAATGTGCAGTTGTTTCATCGCTGCGAGGGTCTGGTGTTCGACGAGCTCCGCCCCTGCGTTCGTGAGTGAGCACAAATAACATCTCCTCCTCCCCCCTTAATTATTTGCTCAGTTCCGGCCTTCGTGCCGACGACACTAGCTAGGTAACTACAGTCGTGTAACCAGTATGTGTCTCCCGTCCGAAAGGGTTGCATCGATAAATATGTATTCAGTTGCATATTTATCACCATAACTCACGGACAGCCCGAGTATGTGTAGATTGAGTACGTTCTCCATGCTCTACCCCATTCCGAGACAAAATTTCGTCAATGCCTCCCTGTTGTTCTCCGGATGCACATTCTCTCGGCTTTTTGCCGAGATGTGTATCGGGAAAACAGCGGGGAGGTGCTGCTGAAATTTTGTCTCGGAATGGGGTAGAACATGAAGAACGTACGCAATCTAGACATACTCAGGTGGGATTAGGACCTTTCTTTACCTACTAGAGTGTAGGTTGCATGGACGTGATAAAATTGACAAACTAGATTAACTGATGAATATACATGCAACCCATCAATGTGTCAATGATTGTATGCCAAATCAGCTATTTACGTAGACAAAATCGTACGAGTAACCGTATCTAAGACACTTAAGACACCTCAATGACTGCAATTAGAGTATTTTGAAGGATGATGACCAAAGTGAATTCTGCGACAAGTTTAGCGACCCTAAATGAATTTTTCATTTTTTATATGTATCTAAAAAATATGGAGAAATTATCTCAGTTGGTGCATTTTTTATTTTACTAATTGTTAGTGTGTTAGCACATGTCTGTTAAAGGAATGGGGATTTAACAAAATCATGCTCGGCAACCCGAAATAAAAGGAAAAATAAGAAGTTATTTAGACCCGAGAAAAAGATGATTTCCAAATTAATTTGGTGGGTAAACTCGGTAGATTAAGACTTTAGAATTATTGTTTTAATTAATCTATTCAAATAAATGTTTACAATACAATGAATTATATTGCAGCACTACAATGAATCTGTTACATATATACAATAAATTAATGAAAATCATCATTATTCCAATAATATTTTCATTAAATTAATTGGTTACATTCCCGCAAAAAAATTAATTTGTTATATATTTATTTATCTTCCACTTATACACATATACCCTAATTAGCTTTACTAGCAAATAGCAAATATGCCCGTGCGTTGCAACGGGAGAAAAAACTATCAAATTATGCAGGAGTGGTAGATAATGGCTATTAAAATGCCAAGGTGAGATAAGGGCTTTTAAAATGTCATTTCAAAACTATGTCTAAATGATGTCATGATGAGATAAGAGACTTTTGAAAAGTCATTTCAAAAAACAAAAAATGTGATGGTTTGACTAAGATTTGATTTCCTAAGGCGCCACAACGAATTATTTTTGGCTGAGCAAACTGCATTGATGGACCATGCCTAAGCTAGACTGATGAATGATGTATATCATCTTGACCTAGCGTAGCGGTGGTTATCATAACAATTACTGTGGTACCAGAATAAACATAGCTGTGTATGGAGGCAAAATAGACATTTAGTCATTTTTATATAGTTTACAAAAACTAACCCATAGAAAGTTGTGTAAATATTTTTTGGGTTCAGCATTGTACGAAACACGGAAGCCTTTTTTTTACTCGATGTGAGGGACTAAATAAAATCATAAATCAACCTCTAGAGATCCCCTGTTAAAACTTCTACGCAGGCGTTGTTTCGTTTTGTTCATCATTTACGGGCCTATTTTAATTTTGGAAACATTTCAAAAAAATCATGTATATTTTTTTTCTAATTCCAGAATGTGTTTTGAATACTGGGATTTTTTTTAAATCATGTTTTTTTATGAACATCTATTTGATATTGTGATTTTTTTCTATGATATGCGAACAATTTTTTGAAATCATGAACAATTTATGATTTCTCGATAAAACTCGCAGTTTTTAAAATTTGGTTCTTTTGAAAATCCCGAATGAATTTAAAGAATGAAAAAAGAAAAAAGAAAAAACGAAATAGAAAACAGGGCGCCACCAGCCGCATATGGGCCGGCCCATTAGCGCGTGGAGGAGGAGGAAAAAGTGTAGGAACCAGGGGTCGAACGCTGGTCTCCCGCATGCTAGGCGAACGCCTTGGCCACTGGGCTAGCTGTGGTCTTGTGTTATATTAGTGTATCACATTATAAGAACTAAGTCGGCGGTGATTTTGAAATAAATCCGAATTGTTTTACTTATGGATGGCATAGTAGGTAATTATGCCAACTTCGAGGGCTATTTCTATGACGGACGACCAGAAATATATATATATATATATATATAGGTATATATAATAAGGTATATATGTATAGGTAAAGAGGTAAAGATTCATGAAATAAACAAACAATTGTTTTCTTAATATACAATTCACTATCTTAATTCAGTAGTATTATTATATACATGTGATGATGTCTTGTTATACAAAGCTATGAAAAACACTAGATAAGATAGTAATAATGTCAGATTACATAACTACCCGGGCAGCGGCGGCAGAGCGCCGGAGAGCACCGCCGCCGATTGCCCGAGCAGAAAATTTAATGCCAGTTGCGTGAGGAAGCCTCAGCACCTTCCCTTAATAAACAATTCAAAAAGAGCACCCGCTGCTGCATAGTTTCATGGAGTGATCCCCGCGGTCGCAGTTCGCGGGAGCAGCCTCTCGCGGATTGGCAGCCGTGAAGCGCCGACGAGCTCATAAGACGGCGTCTCCCCGCCGACACACCCACAACCCGTCTCTCTTTGAGCTCACCTAGTTCTATTTCCTTCCAATCGCTGCCAATCCTACACGATTCCTCTTCCTTGAACAAGGTGGCAGAGGCGTTGGGCATTCATCGGTGGCGGCCGCCGCGGGATACATGGACGCCTAGAGAGCGAGGTACGTGCCTGTCCCCTCTGACCGGCTTGAGGCTGCGGTACATGAAGTCGTGTAGGTGCTCTGAAGCGAGCGACAACTTGGCGGCATGGAACCTGCCTGCTGCGACGAGCAGGCGACAGCCGGTGCGGCAAGTGTAGGTTGTTCCCTAGCAAAAAAGAAGGACGAGTAGGCGGCCACCGGTGCGGCGAGTGTAGGCACTGCCTACATCATCACATGTATATAATAATCACCTAGATTAGCAAAAAATGATCTATACTTAGCTTATTTTCCTCCAAATTAACATAATAAGCTAAGTTGGCTAAAATGGCATAATTACGTATGTTAGCTCTAAAATGACACAAATAAGGAATAAGAAGAAGAAAATCAAGAAAGAGGAGAAAAAAGAAAGAATAGAAGAAGAAAGAGAAGAAAAAGAAAGAATAAAAGAAGAAGAATGAGAATGAGGAGGAAAGGGATGAAAAGATAGAAGAGAAGAAGAAAGATGAGAAAAGAAGAAGAAGAAGAAAGAGGAGAAAAGGAAAGAATAGAAGAAGAAAGAGAAGAAAAAGAAAGAATAAAAGAAGAAGAATGAGAATGAGAATGAGGAGGAAAGGGATAAACAGATAGAAGAGACGAAGAAAGATGAGAGAAGATCTTCTTCCAGTGCTGATTCACTTCATGGAAGCAACCTTGATGGACTGCTAGTGCTTAGTTCTTGTTTTCATTTGTATTGATGAACAATATGAAACTATGTATGTATATATGGATGAACTCCGTGAAACTATGTATGCATTGGATCTTTTAATACCCTATGTGTTCTGTTGCATTGATGGACTGCTAGATGTTTGATACATGGGCTATGTTTGATGTTGAAACTATATATATCATATATATCTTTTGAAAATGCAAGGATATAACAGAAAACAGAAAAAAAAACACAACAATACAAGCACTTTGATGTCCTCTGCCACCGGTAAAGAAGCCACGTGGCAGCAACTTGTGTAACCTGGGAGCTGACCCATTTGGTCAGTTTGCCGTCTGTGGCAGACGGCAAACGGCTGGGTCTGCTGACGCCACAAAGCAGACGACAAAGGGTTGTGCAGCTTTGCCGTCAGCTGGCGGACGACAAAGACTGCCGTTAGCCACCTAACGTGGCTAACACATGGTTTTTGCCGTCCATGTTCTTTGTCGTCCGCCACTAACGGTAAAAGTCCTTTGCCATCCGCTTTGCGGAAGCAAACGACAAAGAACCTGTTTACCGTCACTCTCTTTGCCAGGCAGGTTTGCCGTCGGTGGCTGACGGCAAAGAGCTTTGTCGTCCGCTTTTGGTGCCTTTGCAGTCTGCCATGGTGGACGGCAAATAAGCTGATTCCTGTAGTGACATCTACCGATGCCATCATGGCAAGAAAGAACTGGTAGTTCTAAAACTGGACTTTGAAAAGGCTTTTGACATGCTCAGCCATGATACAATCATCCAGATTATGGAAGCCAAAGGATTTGGGCCTAAATGGATACAATTGATAAAGATGATATATGGGATGGGATATTCATCAATGCTACTTAATGGTGTCCCTGGTAAACAATTTCTCTGCAAGAAAGGGGTTATACAGGGGGATCCATTATCACCACTTGTTTTTGGGAATGCTACTGATGTTCTTCAATCCATGCTTAATGAGGCACTGCACAACTCCAGTATAACAACTCCAGTCATTCATACTTGATGTCCTGATTACCCAGTCATCCAATATGCATATGATACTATCCTGATTGCAAAGGCAGATGCAAGGCAACTTCAGCACATCAAAAACCTCCTGCTCCACTATGCTGCTTACACTGGTCTCAAGGTGAACTATGCCAAATCAATCTTGATCCCTATCAACACTCCCATGGAAAATATGCTAGAACTTTTTGAGCTCCTAGGCTAAAAAATTGGCACACTTCCACATACATATCTGGGTTTACCTCTATGTGTCACCAAGCCCAGAATTGAGGATTATATCCCTATGCTGAAGAGAATTGAGAATAGGCTCTTGGGTTGCTACACCTTTTTTTCAACTGGAGACAAGCTTACTCTTTTAAAATCTGTTTTCTCCAGTATGCCCAGTTTCTTCATGTGCACTCTCAGGATACCAAAAACAGTGGCCAAGCAAATAAATTCCTACCTCATGAACTGCTTCTGGAGAAAATATGGCACTCAGGACAGAGGAATTGTACTTATTTCATGGGATACCATTTGTCAATCTAAAGCTCAGGGTGGTCTTGGTGTCCTTGATATCCACACTCACAACCAAGCTTTGCTCATGAAATTCCTCCACAAATTCTTCAACAAAAAAGACATCCTTGGGTTAACATTATACGGGAAACACATTACCAGAACAATATCCCTGGAGAGAGGATGGTAGGATCATTTTGGTGGAAAGCAATTCTCAAGCTCCTACCAACTTACAAGCAACAAGCTAAATGCAACCCTGGTATTGGAGACACTACCTTGTTCTGGACAGATAGATGGAAGGATCAGACACTACAACTGCAATTACCAGAGCTGTTCTCATTTGCCATCAACAGAGAAATCACTTTGGCAGAAGTGGAGGAACATCCAGTCAATTGTTTCACATACCACTTCCTCAACAAGCTTATGCCCAATATACAACTCTACTAGAAATCATCCAAACCAGGGAACCTTCTAATACACTGAACAGATGGAGCTATTCATGGACATCACCTCAATATTCTTCCATTAAAATGTATAAGGCTATCAATGGGAAGTGCAATGCTCACATCATATTCAAGGACCTTTGGAATACTGCATGTCGACTCAGGCATAAAATATTCTTCTGGTTCCTTCTTCATGATCGATTGAGCACAATAAACATCCTTCACCGCCGCATTATGCATCTGGAAGACTGTAATTGTGCCTTATGTAATGACTCTACAGAGGAGACATTAAATCATCTGTTCTAGAACTGTCCTTTATGCTTAACTGTTGGTTCACTATCGTCCCAAAGAAGCAAAGAGGCATCTCAGATTATGATGAAATCCTACTAGCAAAACACCAATTCCCGAAAGAAATAGCTATGGAAATCATTATTATGGGCTGTTGGAGTACATGGATGGTCAGAAATGATAAAATATTCTGATCATCGGCAGCACATCTGAACTCCTGGAAATACTACCTCACAGAAGGACTTCAGGTTACTAAACTCAGAGCAAAGCAAGCCAAGGCAGACCAGATTGAAGACTGGATAGCTTGCTTCTTGTAATATAATATCTTGATGTTCCATAGAACGGGCATTGGGTGAGTTTTAATCATCATTGTACTTTGTAAATATTTTATTTTAATGAAAAAACCGTAG
Organism: Triticum aestivum; assembly: GCF_018294505.1. Taxonomy (NCBI): domain Eukaryota; kingdom Viridiplantae; phylum Streptophyta; class Magnoliopsida; order Poales; family Poaceae; genus Triticum; species Triticum aestivum. Next base: position 154,452,020 of record NC_057795.1, on the reverse strand, counting down.
AACTATTGTTCTACGGTCAGAGCCTCAAAAAATGAACGTGAACACTTTTTATTTTTTTAAGTAGAAGAGATACATATGTCCATGTCTGTGATGACGATGGGTCGCTACTACATGTTACATTCTCAAGTGTTAGCTGATCGAGTCAGATCGTACACGTACGTATGTGCATATATATTGTTGTCAATACGGACGCAAGTTGGCGCGCGACCCATACGGTACACGTAGCACTAGCAGCAAAGATATCTGCATGATCGGCGCAGGACAGGATAGCGTGCATGAGATCATCGACGATATCCGACTGGCAACTGGCAAGTGCTCGTGGATGGCTCTCTTTCGTCCTCTTCGATGAGTGCCTGCAGCGAGTGCTGTTCGGTGCAGTCTAGTGGCCCGGAGTATCATGCAGCACTGCAGTGCTGCACTGCACCCGATCGACGATCTGTGCGTACACGATCTGTTTATGTTAGTAGGAGTATAAACTAAGTTTACGTGCTTCATGCGGAATCTCTGTGTAGCTTACTTTATTCTAAATGGCAAATCTTGATCCATATATTCCACTTGTCAACCATCAACTCAAGAAGCTACCTCCCTCTCCTATTTTATTCCTTGCCAATCAACTATGGACACCGACGTATTACCCATTGTTCTTACCCCTACGAATCGCCACGGAGATCGATCGATCGGCGACGACGATCGCGACCGATGCTCCTGTGCATGCATGGCGTGCGAGCTGGTCCACCGGCGACGATCGAGTGACAGGGACCTCTACCCCATCTTGACGCTCTCCCGCCAATGATGCATGTACACGAACGTACCTCTGATGCAGACGGTTCGACCTGTGCAGCAGGCAGTGTGATCCTCGTGCTAGCTAAGAAATACCTATTGGCACAGCAATCTAGTATATATACCGGCTAGTTATTACCAACGAAAATGCTAAACCTACGTAAACTCCTATGAAGGGTTACGTAACTTGCCAAATTCTAATCCTAATCGCCCCCCTGATTTTCAGTGGGGTGGGGCCCTTCACCCCCCACTTCCAATCCTAATCTTACAAGTCAGCCTGTACGTAAAACAATTACGTAACCCTTCGTGGGTCTAGCATTACTGGTTTTCTAAAATGCTAAACTAACTGGACATTGGATTACTAACCACCCCAACCACCCCTCCAAACCAAACCCCACACCAAGAAAATTTCACTGTGACTGCCCTGAAATTGACCGTAGGCCTCCACTGATATATTTTTTAGATAAACTAGTAGATTTTTTTCCCCAACTGCATAATAACATTTTCTTCTAAGCCACGTAATCTTACATGTAAGAAGTTCGAATGATATCCAAGGAGCATTATATTTATCTAATAAGCTTATATATGTGCGCGGTGATTTGCAGTTCAATTTCGTGGGGTTCTACAACGGCTGGAACAGTAAGTAGCAAAGCTAGCACAAATTAATCAAGAGATGCTATTTGGATCACCGAGAGAGTAGCTATTAATCTGTACGCATGTGCAGAGTTTCTGAAGGAGGACACAACGCAGGCGTTCGTTTTCACGGACCGGGCCAAGGATGCGAGCGTGGTTGTGGTGGCGTTCCGTGGCACGGAGCCATTCAACATGCAGGACTGGTCGACGGACGTGAACCTGTCGTGGCTGGGCATGGGCGCCATGGGCCACGTCCACGCCGGCTTCCTCAAGGCGCTGGGCCTCCAGGAGGAGGACGGCAAGGACGCCAACCGCGCCTTCCCCAAGGACGCCCCCAACGGCGCCGCCCCAGTCGGCAAGGCCATCGCCTACTACAAGCTCCGCGAGGTGATCCGCGACCAGCTCAAGGCGCACCCGCAGGCGCGGCTCGTGATCACCGGCCACAGCCTCGGCGGCGCGCTCGCCGCCGTCTTCCCGGCGCTTCTGGCGCTGCACGGGGAGTCCGAGATCCTGGGCAGGCTCGGCACCGTGCAGACCTACGGGCAGCCGCGCGTGGGCGACGCCACCTTCGTCAGCTTCTTCCGCGCCGAGGTGGAGAAGGCGACGGCCTTCTACCGCGTGGTGTACCGGTACGACGTGGTGTCGCGGGTGCCGTTCGACGCGCCGCCCGTCGCGGAGTTCGCCCACGGCGGCTCCTGCGTCTACTACGACGGGTGGTACGACGGGAAGGTGCTCCCCGGCGACGTGCCCAACCCCAACTACTTCGACCCGCGCTACCTGCTCTCCATGTACGGCAACGCGCTCGGGGACCTGGTGAAGGGGGCCTTCCTCTGGACCAAGGCCGGCAAGGACTACCGTGAGGGCCCCGTCTCCCTGCTCTACCGCGCCTCCGGCCTGCTCGTCCCCGGCCTCGCCTCCCACAGCCCGCGCGACTACGTCAACGCCGTCCGCCTCGGCCGCATCGCACCCAAGTCACTCCTCTAACAGCAACTCCAACCAGGCGACCCAAACATACGCACACGTTTTATCTTTGAGTCGACCCTCCGTGCTCGGGTGGCTGGGCGCTGTGTACGAGAGAGAGAATTGGTGAGTGAGATGAGATCGATCTCTGCCTTGCCTCTGGAGAGAGACGATGAATAAGTTGTTGTTTCCTGTGTGTGCTATATTAAGCATAGTACAGTACTACTTACGTGTTCATGTGTGGGCTGCGTGGATGGACGGAGAGACCGGGAGATGCTTTATGAATAATGCAATTAAAGGAACTGCTAGTTGTGGTAATTACTTTCATCAATCAATCCTATAATTTGTGTTCACTCACTATGAATAATGCAATTGAATTGAAGTACAAAAATCTCATTGAATTCGATCGCTCGGTGCTCGTTCATCTTGCACGAGCAACAAAGTTGATATGGATCCAGTAAGGGAAGGGCGATAACGGCGGCACACCTTCGGCTCGTTCCAATACTCATCACTAGATGGTCTGCTAACCCGGTTATAATTTTTTTACTTGTGATGTTCTTTGTGCTGCCATGACGGATAATAAATAGATCGGAAGTTCTCCCCAAGAAATAAGTTGATAACATAATCCTTCACATCGCCAAATATTACTAATACTTAACCAGTCAAGTTGTAAGACAATAGGCTTTGGGAGGAACCGGCACAACCCTCTAGGGGTGGCCTATCACATATATATATATATAATGAGGTGGTATACAACGTTACAATATACACATGTAAATACAGTCTAACACCCTCCCTCAATCTTAGCCACTTTCTAATGAATCTAGAAGGGTAAGATTGCGCCTGCAAGTCTCAAACTGTGGCAAAGGCAATGGCTTGGTGAAGATGTCAGCAAGTTGATCCTTGGAAGAAATAAACTTGATCTGTAGTTGCTTCTGAGAGACACGTTCACGCACAAAGTGATAGTCAACTTCAATGTGTTTCATTCAGGCATGGAATACCGGATTTGCAGAAAGGTATGTAGCACCGATGTTATCACACCAAAGAACAGGAGGCTGTGATTGGGGTATACTTAACTCCTGAAGCAAGGACTGTACCCAGATGATCTCTGATGTGGCATTGGCCACAGCCTTATACTCAGCCTCAGTACTGCTACGCGAGACAGTAGCCTGTTTCCGAGCACTCCAGACAATCAGGTTAGAGCCAAAGAAGACAGCATAACCCCCCGTGGATCGCCTGTCATCCGGATTGCCAGCCCAGTCTGCATCAGAATATGCTGAAAGACAACCAGAGTCAGACGGCCGAATATGCAAACCATGAGCCACCGTGAAACGAATATAGCACAAAATCCGCTTAACAGCAGACCAATGAGTGTCACGGGATGACTGCAGATACTGGCAGACTCGGTTAACAGCATAGGAAATGTCTGGTCGCGTGATCGTCAAGTACTGGAGCCCACCAACAATACTCATGTACTCTGTCGCATCAGAAGAAGAAAGAAGCACACCATCAACAGCATTGAGCTTATCAGTGGTAGACATGGGTGTAGTCGTCGGTTTGCACTTAAGCATCCCAGCTCGCTGCAACAAATCCAGAGAGTACTTCTTCTGCGTCATAACAAGGCCAGCAGCACGAGAAGTAACCTCCACACCAAGAAAGTAATGAAGCTTCCCAAGGTCCTTGACCGCAAAATCAGCACCAAGTGAGCGAACAAGCGCAGTAGCAGCCGACTGAGAGGAGCTGACCAAAATGATATCATCTACATAGACCAACAAGTAATAGTAACCTCAGGCCTTTGAAGAAGAAACAATGAGGAGTCAGCAGTTGATGATGCAAAACCATGAGCACGAAGAGCCATTGCAAGACGAGCATGCCAAGCACGAGGAGCCTGCTTCAGACCATAAATTGCCTTGGACAGACGACAGAGATGATCAGGGCGATCCGGATCAGAGAAACCCGGAGGCTGGCGCATGTAAACCTCCTCCGCCAAGACACCATGAAGAAAAGCATTTTGAACATCAAGCTGACGAAGAAACCAACCTCGAGTAACAGCCAGAGAGAGAAGAAGTCTGATGGTAGTAGGCTTGACCACTGGACTGAAGGTGTCTTCATAGTCAAGTCCAAAACGCTGTCGAAAACCACGAGCAACCAGACGAGCCTTATAGCGCTCAATGGACCCATCAGAATGCCTCTTCACTTTGAAAACCCATTTGGAATCAATGACATTTACCCGTGATTGTGGAGGAACAAGAGTCCATGTCTGATTGCGAAGAAGCGCTTGATACTCCTGCTCCATGGCCTCTCTCCAATGAGGAATGCGCATAGCAGCTTGATACGTGCGTGGCTCAGAGGATGGATCTGCGAGAGCAGCAGACATGCACGCCGCTAACCAAGCAACTGTGCCATCGTGACGTTGCTTAGGCTGAAAAATGCCACTCCGACTGCGCGTATGTGGACGTAGAGCAGCAGCAGGAGCCGGCGGAGGCGAAGGTGACGAAGACGTGACGGTCACCGGAGATGCAGGAATCACCTCAGGCGAGCTCGGGACAGACGACTCCGGGCTGCATGGCGAAGACTGGCCCGACGACAGGGGCTCAGAGGCCATGGGCGAACCGAGAGTGGGCGAGGCCAGCTCCGGTGACACCGGCCCAGACGGCCTTGGCGAGGCGAGAGCAGGCGAGGCCGGCCCTGGTGAGAAGGGCCCAGACACCCTGGGCGAGGCAGGGGCGGGCGAGGCCAGGCCTGGTGATGACTGCCCCGACGCCCTGGGCGAGACGGGGACCGAGGAGGCCGGCACAGTCGGCGGGGTTGCAGGGCGCGACGATGGCGAAGGCAGCCCAGAAGCCAGAGGCGACCGGGCCAGGACGTCAATCGGCCGTGCATGAGCACGGAAACCGAGGCCATGCAGGGGCGCCATGTGCTCCTCATGCACAACAGAAGGTGCCGAGGATGAAGGCGATGGCGACGAAGAGGAAGATGGCACTTCCAGAATCTCCAAACGAGCCCCACGACCAGTGCCTGCACCATGGTTAGGCAACAATAGAGGAGAATATGCAACATCATCAAATTGGTCAGAAGCAACAGAGGATGAATGCATGACAGGTGGCTCGGTAGTGGACACAGGGAGTTTGGCAAAGGGAAAAACATGCTCATCAAACACAACATCCCGAGAGATGTAGACACGATTAGTGGGCACATGAAGACATTTGTATCCTTTATGAAGAGAGCTATAACCAAGAAAAACACACTTCTTGGAACGAAACTCGAGCTTACGCTTGTTATATGGACGGAGATGGGGCCAGCAAGCACACCCAAACACCTTGAGAAAGGTGTAGTCCGGTTGTTCATTAAGGAGAACTTCAATGGGAGTCTTCATATTTAAAACACGAGTGGGAGTACGATTGATGAGAAAACATGCAGTGGTGAAAGCATCACTCCAAAAACGAAACGAAACAGATGCATGGGCCAAAAGAGTCAGACCAGCTTCAACAATGTGACGATGCTTACGTTCTACTGAACCATTCTGCTGATGTGTATGTGGACATGCTAAACGGTGAGTGATCCCAAGCGACTGAAAGAAGGAGTTGAGGTTGCGATACTCGCCACCCCAGTCCGACTGAACATGAACAATTTTGTGCTTGAGAAGGCGTTCAACATGTTTTTGGAACTGAACAAAAATGTCAAACACATCAGATTTACGTTTGATAAGATAAAGCCAGGTAAAGCGGCTGTAAGCATCAACAAAACTGATATAGTAATTATGACCACTAACAGAAGTCTGAGCAGGACCCCATACATCTGAAAACACAAGTTCTAAAGGATGTTTCACCTCACGACTGGACTCCGAAAAAGGAAGTTGATGACTCTTCCCCTGCTGACAAGCATCACACACTGCTACATCTTTATTACTAGACACACTAGGAAGCTCATGACGACGCAAAACATGCCGGACAATAGGTGTGGCCGGGTGACCAAGACGAGCATGCCACTGTGACGGAGATACCCGGACTCCACTGAAGACGCGAGCGACGCCAGGATGCTCCAGACGATAGAGACCTTGGCAGAGCCGCCCACTAAGAAGAATGTCCCTCGTGCCCCGATCCTTAATAAAAAGATCAAAATGATGAAATTCACAAAGCACATTATTATCACGAGTGAGTTTAGGAACTGAAAGAAGATTACGTGTCACAGATGGAACTCGAAGAACATTGCGAAGTTGAAGACTCCTATTGGCATGTCTAGTGAGAAGTGATGCTTGACCAATATGAGAGATGTGCATACCTGCTCCATTGGCGGTGTGGATCTTGTCGGAGCCATGGTAGGGTTCACGAGTGTGAAGCTTCCCCATCTCACTGGTCAGGTGCTCTGTCGCCCCAGAGTCCATGTACCAGTGGGGATCAATGGAGTAGGACTGAGTGTGTCCCTGTGGCTTCTGCGGCGGCGGACGATCAGCCATGGCGACCTGACGAGCAAAGTTGCGTGTATCCTTCTCGTCATTGCCGAGACCAAGAAAACCCCGCTGGAAGCGCTTGTGACACTTCGAGGCCCAGTGCCCATCGCGACCACAAAGCTGGCACACACGTGGACCGCCAGCCCCTGGTAGCGTCGCAGTAGGATGAGGGGCCGAGGCGGGTGGTGGTGACTGCCCCGAAGGAGCCCTGGATGAAGCAGAGGAGCGACCACCCTTGGTGGCGGCGTTTGCCGAGAGGGCGCCGTTGCCCCTGGATCGGCACGTCTCGACTCGTTGCTCAGTAAGCAGGAGGCGTGAAAAGACCTCGTGTGCTGGCATGGGCGTGGAGTTGCCCCTCTCATTCATGATCTCGACTAGGGCGTCATACTCCTCATCAAGACCATTGACAATAAACGAGTTGAACTCGGAGTCGGTGAGGGGCTGTCCAATGGAGGCCAGCGTGTCGGCGAGACTCTTGACTTTGTTGTAGAACTCAGTGGCGGTGGAGTCAAGCTTCTGACACTCCCCAAGTTGGCGACGGAGCCCAGATACACGAGCCTGCGACTGTGCCGCAAACGAGCGCTCAAGAATAGTCCATGCCTCGTGGGACGTCTTGGCGAAGACAACAAGCCCAGCAACGGCCGGAGAGAGCGACCCCTGGATGGAGGAGAGGTTCGCCTGATCCTGCCCTGTCCAGACACGGTGAGCCGGATTATAGACCGGACCGTGCACGCTGTCAACCAGCGCAGGAGGGCAAGGGAGAGAGCCGTCGACATAGCCAAGCAGATAGTGACTCCCAAGAAGTGGAAGAACCTGCGCGCGCCAGAAGATGTAATTGTCCGACGACAACTTGATGGTGATGAGATGGCCGAAGTGAAACGGCGGCGGCGGCTGCGATCCCATCGAGGAGACT
>NC_057795.1:154439591-154444007 GCF_018294505.1 Triticum aestivum | reverse complement strand
TTGACGCCGCGAAGCCTGCCAGCGCGACGTCCTCCGCCACCAGCGGCGCAGTGGCCGAGGGCGCGACAGCCGCGGTTGACGGGGCGGCGGCGGTGTGGGCCACAAGCGCCTGCCCGGGCGAAGTAGCAGCCGGCGGGAGCGCGAAGAGAGAGCCAACGCTCCGTGTCCCGATCGGCGCCTGAAGGGAGGTGGCATCCAGCGGCCTCGAGAGAAGTGCCGCGAGGGAGGCCGGCAGAAAACTGGTGGCGGTGGAGCCGGACGCAGCGGCGGACGTCATAGCAGTCGGGCGACGGCGACGGCGGGCGCGGCGGCGGCGGCGGCGGCGGTGGCGGCGGTGGCGGTTTAGGGTTTTTAGACGGAAGCGGACGTAACCTAGCGTGATACCATGTAAGACAATAGGCTTTGGGAGGAACCGGCACAACCCTCTAGGGGTGGCCTATCACATATATTTATATAATGAGGTGGTATACAACGTTACAATATACACATGTAAATACAGTCTAACACAAGTGCTATCCCATATAGAACACTAACAGTCGCAGACGCTAGAGGTTTTCACCACACACGACAAGTCAAGCAGCCAGCTCAGCCATGGACAACGAACAACTGCTACCAGCCACTTAATTACTGCAGAACGTACTGAGTCGCTCCACCACCATTTCCCCTCTACTTAATACATGAGCAAACATAGAAAGGTGTCTTACTTAGTTAGGGTCGGTTCTAGAGAAACCGTAGCGTTGAGCAGCTCAACGCCGTCTCTTGCTCGCCTTGAACAGCTTGATGGCATGCTGGACAGCTTCCTTGGATTTTGCTTTCCTCCCCTCCCTCTGGTTCCATAGCTCCGGGAAAGGAACCCTGCTGCCGCCGCTGCTGCCATTCAGCTCGATCAGCGCCGTCACCACCGCAGCATATGCTTCCTCGCCGTACACCTCTTTCAGCTCCTTGAGCTTCATGTCATCCTCGTTGATCACTTCCTACACAAGAATATGCACCAGGTGCAGCATCAGCGATCCTAATAAATGTTTATATGCAAGAAGATGGAGAAAGCTTATAAATTCAGAAGTAGTACCAACCAGGTAAGATAATTGAAGGTGCAACAGAAAAAAATGGTGTTGCGCTTGTCAATTGCACAAAGTCTAAATATGCAATGACAAAGGATTTAGGGATGCAAGCGGGCACGTCCATGCTGTCCGCAAAGGCGAAAAGAAGCTAATCACCGCTGCTTTAGAAACCAAGCTAATACAAAAACCATAAATGCGGACATTGGCCAACGCGTCCGCCCGCATCCCTACAAGGATTGCTAAGCGGGTTGGGATCCTCTTTATTTTTAGAGAAAACACAAAGGACCGTTGCGTTTCATTTCATTGAAAAGATAGAACAGTCCTCCTAGGAGGTGAGCGTTACAGTGCCATGCGTCCAATCAATGGACGTCCCAGGATGCGGGCAGAACAACCCAAAGCCCCTGGGCCCCTGCCTTTGCCCAACATCAGGCCTCGTCTTTTGATTCAATGGATGGTGTGGCATTGTCCAAGACACACATGTTCCTATGCTTCTTATTATCATGCTACTCAGAATTCAGTATGTTTGGTTGCAAATTGCAATAACTTCCTAATCCAATCTATCTGGTCAACATTGACATTGCAGCACAAACTCAAATTCCTTATCAGCAAGACTTGCGGATAAAAATCTCATGGATCAGCGCACACCATGACTGGGTATAGGTAGGAAAACACTGCTGGCCATTTAGTGTGGTAGAAACAGACACACAATTCCAAGTGTTTAAAAGCTGCTTCATTTATAATCAATCAACAATCATGGTGCACGCAAGATGTATGATGTATTACTTTGTTCTAATCAGCATCATATACACAATTCCAGTTGTTTAAAAGCTGATCCATTTATAACTCTTGCATACAAGAGTGTGTCCAGTTATAATGTTCCAATGAATCAAAAAGGAAAAATGTTCCAAAGAGGATATCAGTAAACAATAGCATCAAGTGACTCCAGATCAGTCATGATATAAGGCCTACCATACAGAGTCATATGCTTTTCCATTTTTCAAGACTTCCTATCCTATTTCTCCTTTTTCTTAGCAAACATAGAATAACCATCACCGATTTCAGTTTTTCATATCAAAAGTTTTAGGGGAGGAGAACAATGTGCGCACGGTTTAGTTATTCCATGTGGGCGATATAGGTTTGAAAATCTCAAAAGAATTTTAGAATTGTGGGATTAACAAGGTGCCAGAATTTCCGGTAAAAGGAAGGGCCAAAACCATCGGGGTCGGGACTGGCAATGGGGTTCATTTGTAGAAAGGCTTGTTTCGTCATCAGAGATGGGAGTGCAGATGTTTGAAGTTGGGATATTGGACTAGGGTAAATTTGGTGGACATAGATGTTCCTGTGGGTTTGAGGAGAGGTGCCGATGATCTACGTTAAGTAAACCTTTAAGATAGAATTTTTTGGCTATGAGTGTGGAAATCAACACCTGACGGTGTTTTTTCAAAGCCGTTGAGAGGCTGAAGCGGGAAAATATTTAGTATTTTCCTCACCTTCGATAGCAGCTCGTATTTTGCCCGTAATTTTCAGAACAAGGCGGGCTCCCATTCTCCCATTAGGCTGCTGCCAATGCTTCTCTCCCCATCATTGAACGTTGCCGAAAATTCCTCTCTGGCTGGCGTGCCATATTGCTATCAGAAGGAGCTCGCTTAATTTTACTTTCCGTCGTCATCGACTTGCTAGCAATCCACTTTGTCTGCTTTTCAAATCCCTAAAAATGTTCTTAAAACTATTGATGCCTTCAGTCGTGCTTTCTTTTGGGCTGCTCAGTAAACGTGTGCAGGTGCTCAATGTGTAATTGCTTGGAAAAACATTTGTAAACCAATTTTTTTTGGTGGTTTGAGCCTCGATAACTTCCACCAACAAAATAATTGCCTTATGAAATTTGCAGTCAAGTCACTCTCCCAAGAATCCCCACCCTGGCTTGACTGGATTCACCTACAACACCCCAATGCCTTGGTTGCCCCCATAACAACACTTCTTTGTTTTGCAAAACCATAAACAAACAGATTCCATCGCTCCTACAACTCTCCTTTGTCCTCACCGCTTCAGGAACATAAACCTACTTTTGTTTAGGCACTTGGATACATCAAACACCTCTAGCCATTGTCTTTCCCATCCTCTTTACCCACACCACAAATTGTTTTGTCAGAGTGGCGACCATACTTGAACTTCTGTTTAAAAACTGCATGTAGAACCGTCTATCTAATGCTGCCTCCGCAGAACTGTCTTCTCTTTCCTCTTTGCTGCAGGACTTCCAACTATCTACGGATCATGATGTGCACTTCCTCCAAGGTGGACGAGATTCCTCCACCCGCTCGACGTATGATCTCATCATGGCAGAAGCCGACGTGGACACTCATGCTAGGACAATCTGGTCCTCTAAGAGCATCTCTAGCAGACCCCGCAAAATCCCGACCCGCATAAGCCGTTTACAGTTCGACGAAGATCTCGTTTGCGGGTCGAAAACGTGCGCAGCAGAACAGAAACCATATATGAAACTGCATGATTTGAAAAAAAGTTTCGCGGGAGAAATTGCAACCATAGTAGTTCATCACATACTACATATACTACATGATCAAAGACTAATTCATTACAAACACTAGTTCATATTACATACTACATTCACTACTAGTAGTAAGGGGGGTGGGGATCTCACGGCGGCGAGCTCGCGGCCATGGACGACGCGATGGAGGAGCTCAATCCTCCTCGTCGGAGCTGCCGAGGTCGATGTACTTCTCCCTCTGCTCCTCGTGGATGCGCCGCCACTCGTCGTCCTTCTCCCTGGCGGCAAGGTTCGCCGCGACCGCCTGCTGGAACACGAGGTCTTTGAGCTCCTCGTGGTGGCGCCGACACTCCATCTCCTCGCGCAAGCTGCGTTCGGCAATGCGGCCGCGACCGCGTCGACATCGGCGACGAAGTCCTCGGGCCCGACGACGCCGCGGCGCACGATCTCCTCGGGCTCCTGCGGATCCTCCGGGTCCTCCGACCACTCCCTCTTCACGGGGAGAAGCCTCCCACCGGAAGAGGAATAGCTCGCCGCTCGGGTGAGACACGTGGCAGATCTCGAGCCCGCGACGGAGGAGCCCGCGGCCTGCTGACGGTCGTACTCCTCCATCTCGCGACGGAGGAACCTCGACGGCGGCAAGAGGCCCCGGTTCGTCCACTTCTTGGCCCCGCGCTTCCTCACGCCGTCCGAGCGGACACGACGCTCACGCTTGGGGTCGTGGCGACTGCCAGAGCCGCGGCCGAAGCTCCACATGGCGTTTCGAGGCGGATGCGGGCTCGCCGGCGGTGAGAAATGCGAGGGGGCAGTGGGGAATCGCGGTGGAACGCGGCGGCGAAGGGATAGGGTTTC
>NC_057795.1:154133547-154133802 GCF_018294505.1 Triticum aestivum | reverse complement strand
GTCGCCGCCCCGGCCGTCGCCTCGCCGTCGCCTCGCCTCGCCGTCGCCTCGCCCGCTGTGAGCCCTCCCCGAGCCCGTACACACACACACAAGCATGTTTAATTAGTTTAGATAATTAGTCTTTAATTAGTTTAGATTATTTAGATTATTATTTTGTATGTTTAATTAGTTTAGATAATTAGTGTTTAATTAGTACACACACACACACGTATTTTGTATGTTTAATTAGTTTAGATTATTTAGATTATTATTTTT